>NW_024038801.1:0-72500 GCF_016077235.1 Cyprinodon tularosa
ACAGCGAAGATCTCAGAGTCATCATCATATCTGGTCGGTTCTTGATCGTTTTGGACCTCTCACAGGCGGGAAGCTGCTGGTTCTAAATCTGTGCCGCCTCTGTTTTAGCCAAAGGTCCGGTGTTCTCATCGGGACACGACCTGAAGGAGCTGACATCCGCTCAGGGCCAAGAGTTCCACACCAAGGTGTTTCAGACCTGCTCAGAGGTTGGTTCACGTCTGGGTTGGGCCCTAAAGTCAGAGCCGAAGACTCCAACATGTTTTGATTGGGAATATTTAAAGTCGTAGGGAAGTCATATTTAAATGTCAAATCATTCTGGCTTAAACATGTATATAAATTTACTCTTTATCAGACCACATTGTCCCAAAAGTAAGAAAATTTCTTATTATTAAAAAAAAAATAAAATCCTGTCTTAATGGAATTTCCCATTGGGAACCTACTAGCACTAACTTGCTAACTGGTTAGCAAGATGCTTCCGACAAACTGGCCACAACCAAACCTGCTTACAAACCTTCCTCCACAACAATCCTGCCCTCTTGATAATCGACCAATCACATTCACTTTAGTCACCCGTGTAAAGTTGTGCACCACTGGGAGAATTCAGAAATGCAACGGTTGGAACAGCCGCTTCCCTACGACTTTAAATGTATGGGGAGGATGTTCTTTTTAGAGGTGGATCCTCTCAATAAGTGGTCCTCCTAATTGTCAATCATTCTGATGATACGTTTATGTGCTCATACCCATTTTCACTTACTGGTGGTGAGTCTGACATAGTAGAAAAATAGCAAATCTTTTGGAAAGTAATCTTGTATTAGCAATGCAAACAGCAACTTTCATGAACGCTTTCACAACTTTAATAGGCCTTTGCTCTCAGGAGTGGGTACAGGGTTGGGTATGTGCATTTATTTTATTTTTTTTTACTGGAGAGGGAGGGTCTTTTGAAAAATTTTCGAAAATCCTCCACTCCACCTTTAAATAAACCCTTTAACTGCAGAGCAGGGAGTGTTGAACATATTCATGGTTTCTTGATTTAATTTAAGTTTGGAACAGTCTAACTTTGGCTCAGTTCTTCTAAAAATGTTTCCAGGAGTTTTTATTCCGTCAACTGTCTCTGTAAATCAGCCTCCTACCCGTTTGGCCATTTGGATCACAGGGAAATTAATTGTGTTAACTGGAATAGGTACCGGAATAAAGACTCCTGGATAGGTAAAGAAATGCTTTCAACTAGGCCAGGTTGCCAGTTCAACATTTAATCATGAATGCTTATTATATATTTAAGCCCACAGTCCTTTTTTATAGTGGGATAATAGACTTAGAGTCCATGTTGCCATATGAGGCTTATATAAAACTTTTACATTTTTGTGGCTCCAGACAGATTTGTTTTTTATTTTTTCGGTCCAATATGGCTCCTTGAGCAGTGGCGGCTGGCCAACAGAGGGCGCTAGGGAGCTGCTCCACCCACACAATGACCCTGATTAAGACATAAAATATATATATTATATATATATATATATATATATATATATATATATATATTTATAATTAAATTTAAAATTAACATTTAAAATATTTCAAAATATATTAATATGTATTTCTTAGATGTGCAAGATACATATTTAATACATATTTAATGACTAGTAAAGCTTCATCCGATTTTTTTGTTGGATTGGTGACATCATTTTCCATTGACTCTTAAAAGTTTTCCGTGCGCAGAAGCTCCTCTGCAATACAAAGGTATAGGAGAGCTCGGGGGCCAGTAGACCCGGTTCTTAGCCCTGCTGCTCACTGGTTCAGGTCTGTTTTGAACTTTTTTTTTTATCCCTGGTCCGTTTCTCCGTCTCCTGATCTGTGAGCGCTGGCAGCGGACGGCTTTCAGCAGGTTTCTGTCGTAGCTTCGCTAACCACTCCTGTGTTTCAGGTGATGACCCTGATACAAGACATCCCCGTCCCAGTGATCGCCATGGTGAACGGCGTCGCCACGGCAGCCGGCTGCCAGCTGGTCGCCAGCTGTGACATCGCCGTAGCGACCGAGAAGTCCACCTTTGCCACACCTGGCGTCAATGTGGGCCTGTTCTGCTCGACGCCGGCGGTGGCCATCGGCAGAGCGGTGCCCAGGAAGGTAAAGAAAGGAAAGTTTCCCAGACCTTCATCCTGGTCCAAACCCACTGGAAAGGAAATGAGATCTAAATAAGTCATTTTTCTTAAAATAACTGCATTTCTTTCTGGAATTTAGGTGGTATTTGAGACAATTTGTTAATGGAACAATATAATTTACATTTAAAATAAGAAAAAATTATTGAATTTTCTTTTTCAAGTGTATTTTGTCTAATGATCTTCTTTTAAAGTCGTAGGGAAATCATATTTAAATGTTAAATCATTCTGGCTTAAACATGTATATTAATATACTCTTTATCAGACCATATTGTCCCAAAAGTCTTAAATCCTGTCTTAAAATCTGTGTTTTTTTGTGTTTTTCTCCGTTATCTTCTGCAGGCCAGTTAGTTCTACGTCAGCATAAACACCTAAATTCGGCCAATCATATATCAACGGTCATCTATCCATCAAATGTTTTTGGTCATAGCATCTTGATTCATATGTTGCAGCTAATATGCGCAACGGTTGAAATAAGAATCAGACACTAAACTCTCCTCCTCTTGCATGTTTCCTCTGTCCATAGCGTTCCTTGACAGCGTCGTTTCTAAGTCACCAATTTCGTGCTACTTGGTCCCAATGGAATTTCCCATTGGGAACCTGCTAGCACTAAGTTGCTAACTGGTTAGCAAGATGCTTCCAACAAACCGGCCACAACCAAACTTGCTTACGAACCTTCCGCCACAACAATCCCGCCCCCTTGATATTTGACCAATCACATTCACTCGTGTAAAGTCGGGCACCACTGGGAGAATTCGGAAATGCAACGGTTGGAACAGCCGCTTCCCTACGACTTTAATAAATGGTGTTTGTTGGTGTCACCAGGTTGCCATGGAGATGCTGCTGACGGGAACTCCTCTCTCAGCCCGTGACGCTCTGCTGCACGGCCTGATCAGTAAGGTGGTTCCCGAGGAGCGGCTGGAGGAGGAGACGCTGGCCATCGCCCAGCGGGTCTGCCAGTCCAGTCGGCCCGTCGTGGCTCTTGGAAAGGCCACCTTCCTCAGGTAGCTTCTCCTCATTGGTCTGCTGCGAACACCCAGCGCTAAAAACGGCATTTATTCTCCTGCTGCTCCTATTCACAGACAAATGGCTCAAGGCAGAGACGCAGCGTATGCTACGGCCTCCAAGGTGATGGTGGACAACCTGGCTCTCCGGGATGGGCAGGAGGGGATCCGGGCCTTCATCGAGAAACGCAAGCCTGTGTGGAGCAATAAAGCTGAGAAGGTTCATGACTGAGCAGCTCTGCTGCTAGAGAAGAAGAAATAAAAGAGTGAAATCTGCAGTATTAAGAAGATCTAAGGTTTAAATCATTTCTTATTTTGGCCAAACAGAACCTTTGTTCTGTTCAGATCAGCAGCTCTCTGGGCCTCAGGAGCTCATTCTGTTAGAAATTCATCCTTGTTTATCTTGATTTGATGGTTTCCTTTTGACTAAATTAATCAGAACTTTTGCATATTATTGAGGAAACAGCAGATAAAGGTCTCTGATAATCAGAAGAGTTCCCCTCTTAATGGTGGACGTTTGTGACAGACTGGTTTAAGCTGAATCTTAAACTAAACTGAGTTTAGGAAAAAGGTTCCCTTCTTGGTTAGACATCTTTCTTCAACACTACAGACATTATATATTTTTTTTTATTTTGCCCTTTCTTTTGTGTATGAAATTATTTTGCAAACTCTTGCTTGAACTTGAATTTATTAAAGGAAAAGTCCGGTCTGCAAGGAATCACCAATGGGTCATTATTTATACCTAAAGCTAATATGTTGGTGATAATTTAATGAATTTAGTGTTAATCAGTAAAAGAAATATAATCATTTTCGTTACAATCACTGAGTCTGGGAGCGGCCATTTTTGCCCAAATACAGTAACACCTCAGTCCTGACGTCACGGTGCGGTAAGCCTAGCGCCATTCTCCCCGATTTACAAGCAAAATCAGTGGGAACTACTAGACACAACAATTATTGAAGATTTCACCGTTGAAATTCACCAGAGCTATAGTGAAACTGACAATGCCCACGTGCATGGCAGCTGGATGTTGGAATACATTTGGAAACATTTGGAAGAAGAATGTTTTCAAGATGACTTGGATAATAGCGCGTTGTGACAAACACCAGATACAGCACTGGGACTTGATCAACAGCCGATACCGCACCGTGACGTCACAAACCAGTAGGTGGCAGTAGTGTTCTTTGACAAACATGGATGCCTCCACTAAAGCACATTCAAATGAAAATTACTGATCATTTATTGAACAGGATGGAATAATTTCATACTTAAAGCACTTTCAGAAGTTTGAATTATGAATATAACCGGACTTTTCCTTTAAGAAACTTATTTAGGTTCCCATAAAGGGGCGGTTTCTTTTTTCCAGCGACAGTGGAAACCCAGCGGAGCTAGAATCCCTTCCAGATTTCCTCATTAAATGTCTTCCTTCCACCAACGTTCCTGTCATAGATGTTAGCATCAGCGTAGCATGCAGCTTTCCATTAGTGGTCAACTCTTCACACTGAGTTCATCACTAGATGTCCACCTGGATCCGAGTCTGGATAGAAAACAACTTTTCTTTAGCAATCATTCACCTCAGGTTGTTTTTAAGTTTATAAAAGGGGAAGTTAAACAATAAAACCATCATCTGGAGGGTCACTACGCCCCTCCTCTTCTCATTTGAAGACCATCAGTTTCATCCTCAATGCATCGGCGATATGAGGACGATATCAGATAAAGTCATGATGGACACTGATCATATCTGTAATTATACATATTTTTATTTGATCTTTCCCATTTGTTTGTTCAGCTTTTTGCCGCTGTTCCTGTAAGTAATGTAAATTATTCTTTAATTCAGAATTCAAGGTCTTTGCAAAGATGATTTTCTTGGTGAGATTATTGTTATGGAGAGAAATACAGAAAAATAGGAATTCTGAAAATTCTTCTTTTCTTCTGAATAAGAATAACTAAACACATGTTTTAGATTTTTTTAATCAATAATAATAAAATCACAAACAAAGTTAAAACCAAAGCTCTGCCCATTTCTTTGTTTTTTTCTGGATTTAAAAAAGAAGGAATAATTAATGAAACCAAAATTTAAAAATCTGTTCCAGAGGTTTTGACTGTTTTGTGATGCCTAGTTTAATATCTTTAGTATTAAAACATTCAATCCACCGATTTTTGATGAGAAACCTCAACAAACAAAACATTAAGTCAGTTAAGAGCTGGTGTCTTTTTTTTTTTATTTAAATAGTAAATATTTAAAACATGTTTAAACTAAAAACTTCTATAACCACAATGGTAAAGAGAGATGAAATCATTGTGACCCAGAAGGAGGATCCAGAAACCTAAAGGGAAAGTCTTAAAAAAAAAAAAAAAGAAGTTATGAATAGACCACAAAAAAAGGAAAAAATAAAACTGAGAAAGTACAGATTTTAGAAAAATATAATAGGTAAGGTAGGTAAATAAAAATATTCAAGATAAAAAGAAAAATGGCAGCTTATAACCGATATTCATGTGGAAAAATATTCATTTCTTTCAAGGAGTTTTTCAACAATCCCAGAACCTTTAGATGTTTACCTTTGCAAACCCTCGCCAGGAAAGCTGATGCTCTTTGCCAAGTTTTCACAACGAAGATCTGTCCGCATCGTCACAAAATTTCCTGGGTTTACGGTGCAGAAATTCTGTCTGCACTGCCGCCGCACAGAGAGATGGTTTGACCTTCTGAAAGCCTCAAGCATAAACTAGACTTTACATTCTGATCAATCTCTGCCCCTTGTGCCACACCAGCAGGGGGCAGTGTTACATAGAGATTAGCCCAGTGAAAATCTCCCTGCCCTCTTTAAAAGTCCGGTCATATTCAGAATACAAACTTCTGAAAGTAATTTAAATGAAATTATTACATATCATTATATAAGTGTTTTTAATTAAGAGTAATTTTATTTGAATGTGCTTTACTGGAGGCATCCATGTTTGTCAAAGAACACTACTGCCACCTACTGGTTGGTGACGTCACGGTGCGGTATCGGCTGTTGATAAAGTCCCAGTGTTCTATCTTGTGTTTGTCACAACGCGCTATTATCCAAGTCATCTTAGAAACATTCTTCTTCCAAATGTTGGCTACAGATTACATGTTTTTTCTCTGGCCAGAAGAAGCTTGATTACCACAGTGTGACGTCACTGCTGGAAGATGTCAGGTGTGACGTGTTACTATATTTGGGCAAAAATGTTCAGTGGTCAGTCCCAGACTCAGCGATTGCAATGAAAAATATTGGCCATTTCTCAGTCGGTGTACTTGTGCGTTCTCGTACTGGTGAAACATCATCAGCCTCAGTCCTAATACTGTTCCAATTCACAAGAACAGCAGACCGAGAACGGACAAAGTCCCCGGATGTTGTTCTCATCCCTCCCTATTTACCCAGCATGCATCAGAGCAGACTTGTCCGTTCTTGAGATTGACAGCTGTCCCAGCATGCACTGCAGCAGTTTCCAATAGTATTTAGTTAAAACTTCTTACCCTCCGGTGTCCGCTGGTTGCCGCTGTCCTCTCAACTTCGGAAATTGCTTTTTTAACTACGCATTAAATCGGTAAATGGACCATATAGTGACGCTTTAAAGTATAATATTCTCTCCTCAAATGATCTTGAAACATACATTAATTGAACAACAGCAACGGAAATTTTTAACTTTCAATGGAGTGCTCCATTGAAAGCTACTGCTGCAACGATGCATGCTACTGTTCAATAGTTGTTGCCATATCCCTTATTGTGCTTTGTCGTCACGCCCTCAAAACCCCGCCCACTTTGCATCCAAAATTTCGAAACACATCTCTGCGTTGTGATTGGCCCGCCAGTTCTAGGGTCTGGGGCATTGATTGAGGCTAGACCACTCACAGGCAAAAATTATTTTGGCCACTGGCGGGTGGGGCTAGTTTACTAGGCTAGGAAAACGGGCTACCTTTATATCGCCATTCTGGCAGATAGTGCTGTGTAGCAGTGCCATATCTGTATCTGTTGGACACCCTGTCTACATTTAAAGGCAGGCATAAAACTTTCCTTTTTGATAAAGCTTATAGTTAGAGTGGCTCAGGTTATCCTGAGCTATTTCTATAGTTATGCTGCTATAGGCTTAGACTGCTGGAGGACATAGGGACCCCTTTTTCATAGGGGTTCTGCTCTCTCTGCTTTTTCTCATAGTAGCTTCATCGCATCTGTTCCTGGTCGGATGTGACTCCATGTTTTTGTGTCTCTGCTTCTGTCTCCTTGAACCCCAGTCGGCCTCGGCAGATGGCCGCTCACACTGAGCCTGGTTCTGCTGGAGGTTTCTTCCTGTTAAAAGGCAGTTTTTCCCCTCCACTGTCGCTACAAGTGGGCTTAGTGTGAGGGGTTGCTTTCCAGTCGATGCAATCAACTGGTTTTCCTTAGATAGAAAACTTTGAATCAATGACTGGATGATCTGGTGAACTGTAAAGTGCCTTGAGATGACGTGTTGTGAATTGGCGCTATAGAAATAAACTAAATTGAATTTTAGAAAGAACTAAAAGCATGCACCATTGAATCCAGAATGAGATTTGTTGAGAATTAATGTTTGAAGTTAGAAGTAAAAAAGTTAATTCATAAAAATAAATCCTGGAGGTGTAAAACAAAAAAAAAAAAAAGACCAAAACATTGAAAGTTTTTCACCCACCTGGTTTTATTAAACAACATGTGAGAAGAACCTGCAGTTTAACAAAAAGCTGAATAACTGTGTCTGTTTGAGAGCATTTAGAGAGTAAAGAATAACGAATGGAATGTGTTGGGTTGATCTTTGAAATGCATGACATACGTGTTACATGTAGTGTGTGTTCCAGGTCACGCTCTGCACACGCTCCAGTAGATATCACTTTTACAAACAGCAGCGGTTTAGTGGATTTAATTATAGATTTATTACAGTGTAGCCCTCTGGTTAATCCGTATTTATGATTCAAGTGGAAAAAAACGCAGAGATCTTCGGCGTTAATTAGGAATGAAAGTTTAAAACGAACAGGGACGTATTTGAAATGAATCTCAAAGTTCACATTAAAAGCATTCAGTGACGTACTTTTTAAAATGATTCATCCAGAGTGGATTGATCTCTGGTGTAAATACCTGAATTCAAGATAAAAACCAACAAACATGGAAAATAAGTCAGTTTGATCCCCCCCCGCCCCCCGGCTCCTAACCTTACATTAAACCTCTGCTGTACATCATCAGACTCTAAAAGATAAACTGTTTATATATTCAAACTGTAACCTCTGTTCATGAATTACATCCAAAAATAAAATTACATCTTCAGTCAGTTTTTTTTAAAGCGATCAGTAGAAACCTCAGAGGCTGCTGTGTCTTTTAAAGTTCAGAGCTTCACACGAGCAGAACCCGGTTCCGGTTCTGCTCGTCTCTAGCACAGTGTCGGTGACTACGCCTCGGCGTGTTCCAGTGTCAGCGTTGCATCACAGCAGCATGGACTCCTGCATGGCGAAAGCCTCCTGCGCATGCCTGTAGTGTGGTCCACCAAACAGCTGGGGGAGCTGCTGCCCCTCCTGGAACTGCGTCCTGTAGTGAGGCAGAGCCTCGGCGTGGGGGGGGAAGGGGAAGTCGTGAATAGGAGACATCTGGGCTTGTTGGAAGCTGGGGGAGCGATGCATCCCCCCGGGGGACTGAAGGGGGCGCTCTTCCTCCAGCTCCCACTGGAGGCCGTCTACGATCGGCTGAGGCCGGCCTCCTCGCAGGTAGGGGGCGTTTACCTCACCTGTCTGATAGTAGTCCAGGGACGTTTGGATCTGTGTGGCGGACGTCAGCTGCTGCAGGTAGAGGGGGGTGGAGTCTGGGGGGGGTCGGGTGGACCCGGCGGGGGGCGGCCTGCGGTACGTGGCGAACGAGTTATTTAGCAGCACTTTCTCAGGGGAGTGGTTGCTGCGCTGGCGGTGGGTGGTTGCATAGGACAGCTCCCTGTACGGCGTGCTGGGGGGGGAATTAACCCTGGGGGGTTCATAGTGCGGGCCCTCCCCTCTGGGGTCCAGGCTCACGCTGTAGCCTGGGTGGAGGATGGGAACCTCAGTCGTAGTTCTTCTTGGAGACAGCTGCTGCGGTGGGGCGTTGAACCGACCCTGCGCCCCCGAGTAGCCGGCCGGTGGCCCCAGGTGGGAGGCGTGGGGGGGCTGAACATGCTTGGCCATCCTGGGACCAGGGGAGACCATGTTGCCGCCATGGCTTGGTCCGTGAGCCGGGCTGCCCTGGTGGGGGGGCCTCATTCTGGATGGAGGCTTCTCCAGCTCCAGAATCTCAAAGTCGGGTTCTGGGAGTCCTGGAACATTGTCATACTGGGAGGCATTGGAGCCTCGGTCAACACCCGGGAGGAATCCCTTGGAGCGAGGACGCCGCTGAGTTTGGACGCCGTCGTTTGGACTGGAAGGAGCTGGCGACGGCCCTCGGCTGTGCTGCGTCGCCGCCGCCGCCTTCGCAGCTTCTAGCTTGGTCTCGGAGGGTTTGACCCACCGGGGGCCGAAGATCTGGCGTGAACCGGAGGCGGGGTTTGAGTTGTGGTTGGTGGCGGCGTGAGGACTGCGGCTGTCCACCGAGGTGAACTGGGGTGTTGATGGAGGAGCTGGCCCTCTCTCTGGGGTGGTGGAGGCGGACGGTTTCTGTTGCTCACTCAGAGCCTCATTGGACCTCCTGATGTGGCCGTCCCCTTTTTCCATCCGGTGGTGTCGGTGCGGCCTCTCCGTGGAGTCCCTGCGGGCCCGACTTTGGGGCAGGCTCTCCTGCGGCCGCTCTGGTCCAGTTCCGGAGTCTCTTGGCGGCTCGACGGGCTTGGCGTGGCTTTGACCGTTGCCTACGTGGTTCGGTACAGGCGCTGCGACCTCTGGAGGAAGCTGCCCCAGCGGCTTCTTAGGAAACTCGTCATCTTTACCTGCAGCGTAAGAACAAGACGGTTATTTTCCTCCTTCAGAGTCAGACTGAGGACTGATGGAGGAACATGGAGTGAAAAGTCACAGCGGGGTCATGAGTTCATGCAACATCATCACTGGCATAAAATGGAGGAGAGACAACATTCAAGACAGGACAGCAGGTCATCTGTGTAGACCGGCTTCGTAGGACCTTCAGTCTGTAAACGGGGCTGATTGAGGGGGGGGGGCTGGATTATTATTAACTGGACTGTTTCCTTTGTGGATCAGATTACTGACTGACGTCTGCAGGTTAAGTTCCCACAAGGCCTCATGCTTCACTTCAAAGAGTTGAATAATCCCAGAGTTTGGGCGTTCAAACCAAATTAGTTTATAATGGGTTCAGCTGAGCAGAGATTATAGTAGAACATATTCCCACATTGATTCATGTTTTTAAAAAATTGTTTATAATTCAGATTATCAGAGATGCTCATTTTAACCTCTACTTCACTGATCTCTATTTATTCACTGGATCACTGATTGCCCATTGGTAGTACGGGGTTGAAGGGAAGCCACCGGCCGCCATATTGGTACTCCCTATTTAGACTGGTCACAATTGAACAATACATGCACTACGGCATCAAACATTGATGATGTTCTCATTTTCAGGGTGACTTAATACTCTTAAAATAAAGATAAATTCATCACTATGACACGCTGGCTGTTTCATAGCATCAGTAGATTTAACTTATAGTAAAAAAAAATAGGCACATCTCATTTCATACTTATTATGAAGTCAATGATGACTCTAAATCATGTAATATAACATATTATACAATCCATCACAATGAAATTAATGTGTTAATTGACCAGAATAATACAAAAGTGCTAAATTGATGATGTACATTTAATGTACATGTATTCATTACATTGTGACTGTTATTAGATCTTACGTGTCTGGTTTTATATATATATATATATATATATATATATATATATATATATGTGGATTTTTTTTTTTCTGGGTTGGAACATCTGACTGGTTTCCCACAGGCGGCAAACTGCTTGTTTTTGAAGCCAAATGCTACATAGGTAAGCTTTTTTACTGCTCGTCTCTGTGGGAGTGGGGAGTACCAGCATGGTGGATGGTGGCTTCACTTTCGGGCAATCAGGAATCCAGTGAATAGAGATCAGTGCTCTACAGTAGCAGCTATTAAAAAAATGTCTGTTCCCAGTCAAACAGCAGCCAATCGGCAGCCCACTTTTTTTACCCGGAGTCCACTCTTTCACTGAATTACAGGGTCTGACCAGGAGATGGCGCTCTTCTTTAGATCTTAATGTCCACAAATCATGACAAAAAGAATATTTTACTACAAATATTGATGTTTAAAAAGGAATCTTAGGCAACCAGCAAAGAAAGGTGGGCACATTTTGAGTGGATGCTACTGTAACACTGTTCAGATCCTCTAGGACTTCTGCAGCACAAAAATGGCTTTATTGTTGATTTTAGAATTACATTTTTCTATCAAGTTTTAATATGGAAGTTTTTAGATTAAAAATGCAAATGAAGTTTTTATCTTTAATAACATCCACGTTTGGCTCCAGGGTTCCGGTCTCACCATTTTCACTGGACTTTAATTTAGATCTGAGCGTTAGCTGCAACTTCTCCTCCTGTATGGCACAACAGAAAGCAACTTTAGGAGTATTATCGCCACCTAGGGGCTTGGATGGGAAAGGTAGCATCTTAGTCTTTATCTTAACTTGAGCAAAAATCTTGTGCCTTTAAAATTGTTTGTTTAAAATAAAAAATTCGCAGTAAATGAAATCATGGAATCATGTTTGATTTCCTAACATCACATCAGCAACATGTTAGTCTCTGTAACTACCGTCAGTCAGAATCTCCCATCTAGTCGGCCATTATTCTCCCTCTGTCATTTCAAACACGGACATTTTCAGCTGCGTTTTGGCTCAGGTTTTCCTCCGGAACAATTCGTCCGTTTCTTCAGCCTCCTTCAAGCATCTAAGACCAGACTTTTAGCTTGTCAGGCGTTCATTGTACAGCCTTTACTAAAAAGAACGACACATTGTACGGCCTGTTTTTCCCCCCCAGAAACTTCGCTCAAATGTTGAAAATTTGCCAATCCGATGTAGGTACCAGATCTCCTCGTAGCCCCGCAGCTTCTTATGATGTCAACAAACAGCAACTCAACTCGGACAAACTATACTGCACCCGTTTCTTAAAGATTGAATCTCTTTTGAAGTTTCAACATATTATGACCTACATTTGCTATTGTTTTACATTTTATTGGCGATCTAAAGCAGAAAACAATCATTGCCAGTCCTGAATGACAGTACTGCCTTCTAAGACTGAGCTCTGCTATTTAACAAGATCACACAAGAATCTCAGAAACATCCAACAAACCGGCCACAATCAACCTTCCCGCCCCCTTAATAAACGACCAATCACATTAATTTTATTCACTCGTGTAAATTCACGCACCACTCAGGAGAATTCAGAAATGCAACGGTTGGAACAGCTGCTTCTCTACGACTTTAAGGTGTTAATTGAACTAAATACTAAAGTGGTTTGGCCCAGTTCTGGTCTGATAAAGAAAGAGTCACTGAACATGATCTCATGATGATGTCCAGAGCTACAGTGCTGCAGCTGTTGCCTCTGACTTTCTTCCCTACTTTAAACTTCTTGGTGACCTTTGGGTCGGCGCTGAAGGAAAGATTTCATAAAAACCCAAACAGGAAGTCTTTATCTTCTAAAACGCTCACAGGCAGATGTTTTATTTTTAGTTTAGTTTCACTACACTGGAAAAAAACATCTAGAAATAAAAGTTTATTTACTGTTATTGGAGTAGGTAAATCAGTTAGTTTGCCAACGGAATGAGTATTTTTACTCTTAAAATAAGATAATTAGATGAAATGCACTTAAAATAAGAAAATGCAAATAGTGTTTTCTTATTTTAAATGTCATTTGTCTTGTTCGATTGGCAACATGTCTCTTTTACCTCCTGAATCCAAGAACAAATGCACTTATTTTGTGTTGAACCATAAGAACCTCTGAGGAAAAAAAGCATTTAATGAATAAGTGTTGGCTTCAAATGCCCTAAACCTTCAGGTATTTGGATGAAGTTCTCCTCATTTTGGCCATGAATTAAAGCTCCTCATCCTTCTGCATAAAAGTATTGTGTCATCTGGACTGCCACAGAGCTAAAGGCTTAATTTCATGTTTAGCTTTTGTTTTCCTGGGCAAATGTGTTTATTAATCACATATTCAGTCTGAACTCATTCAGTCATTTCAGTCACAGATTAAACTTGAACATCTTTTGTTTCAGATTTAGGCTCTTTTCATGTGGCTCAGTTCTCTTCTTGCAGTACCTTCATTTATCCACCAGAGGGAGACATTCCCAACATTGCGTGCTGCAGCTAGGCATAAAAAAAAAAACTAAAAAACAGCAAGTTTTCATAAGAGCGTCACAACAGCAGAGCTAAGCCAAGAAGAAAACACAGAGTTGGAGGATAAAGGTTTGTTGGACAGACAGGGGACAGACAGACTGATGGACAGAGACACGGACAAGAAAGACCAGTCAGGATAGCCCACCGGTTACTGTTGTAGGAGGGAATATGGCCGCCACTCACAGCCACACTTTTGTTGTTGTTGGCTAATATTGTTCAGGAGGAGAGGAAGAGAAGGCAGATTAATGAGGAGGCAGAGAAAGACTGGAGAAAACTACTGCTACGCTAAATGTCGCTACGACGGCAGGAAGTAGCTAGCTAACCAGTGCGTCGTTTAACCCCGTCTGTGGTGCTGTCGCAGTACCTGGCGGCGGCAGCTCCAGCTTGGCCCTGCGGAGCTCCGTCATGGACGCCTGAAGCTGCTCGATCACAAAGTCGTCCTCGAAGAAGAAATCTTTGGCCAGCGTGACCTGAAGGAACTCAACCAGCTCCTCCATGGACAGCTTCATCAGGTGCTCTGCAGGCCACACACACACACACACATCAGTTCTAGCGTCTGCACACAGCTGCTGAGGGGGGGGGACAGCTGACTCACTCTTATGCAGCTTGAGGATGGTGTAGGACATGGCAGGCAGCACGCGCTCCCCCTCCAAGATGTAGATGTCCCAGATCCTGAGGGTGAGGGTGAAGGGCGTCTGAACGCAGACAGAACCAGAGGTTACAGTCCACCCAGCAGAACACCAGAACGGTGTCAGATGAGCATACCCAGTCAGACCAGCATACCCATAATCAATACTAGGGATGGAACGGTTTATGAAAACCGTTCGGTTCGACTGTCTCGGTTCGGTTCGCGTGTGTTTCGTTCGGTTCATGCGCTGCTCCTTTTTCTCATAGGCGAAGTGATTACACTCCAGAGCAGAAGGTGGCGGTACTGCGACCAAAGCCAACCACCAGTAGTAAACAAGAAGAAGAAGTGAAGCAGCGTAGCAGAAAAAAATCAGTTGTTGTGGAGAATTGTGTGGGTATGGCGAGTGGGAAAGAACAGGAGTTGGAAGACGCGCCAGCAGCACTTTATAGGTCTGCTGTATGGGACCACTTTGCATTTAGAGTGACCTACGATGACGGCGGAAAGAAAGTTGTGGATAAAAGTGCAACAGTGTGCAAGCATTGTGCAACACATGTTGTACAATACAAGACATAATAGATTTTCCTAATGACCGAAAACCGTGACCCGAACCCAACCGTGGATTTTGTGAACCGTTCCACCCAATACCAGTGTACTCCTTTAGTTTTGTACGAAATTACTTCATGTTTGATATTTTTTTTAAGCGTATGGCGATCTGACCTGAAATGTTGTTTTTTTGTGTGTGTAAATGACCAAAGGGATACACGCCCGTTGAGGTAGTTTAAAATTAATCTTTCGTACAAAACATAAGGGATAAACTCAAATCTGACGTCTTGCGCGTATGTATTGACTATAGGTATGCTAATCTGTCAGAACACCGGTTCTACTAAACAGTTCAGGCTAAAACTGGAACAGCTGTTAGAAACTTTTAAGCTGGGCATACGCTGTGTTGTTGCAAGCAGCTACCTGCTCACACTGTACATCTAAATACGTGGGACTCAGCTCCGCAGTAAGATTATGCTACTCAAACTCGTCTATCTGGAAGCCAAATGAGTAGAAGAGGAATATGAAGCTCACTAGAGTGAAACGCGCTGACTTGGCAATTTGTGCGATTTTGTGCTGAAAGCCCTAAAAAGAAAAGGCAACGACGTATTTGGACAAAGACATGGCTGAGCATTGCTCACATTTATGGAATGATCTAATATCAAGAATACATTATAGCAAACAATGGCTTAAATCATATTAAGAAGCTGCCTTTAGGAATTTTAAATGTCCAGCAGGTGTCAGGATTGATTGATACAGTATCCACAGTTTGTAAATGCGTCAAAACGCTTCATGACGCCTCATGAACTGAGTTACTAAAGGACAATATTGTCCCAAAGAACAAAAAAACTCCAAATAATCCTAAAATATCCTTTTCATAAACTTTTCAGAGTTTCAATCTTAGCTGTGTGCAAACTGTACGTTAATGAAACTGTAAGTAGGAACATGAGATATCCGCGCTGCGTCACGCCAACATATGACCGATAGGACGCAACGCTCACGATTCGCCAGATGTGAGCTTAGCGCGAGATTACCTGATACTAAAGCCTGTACGATGAAACCTAAAGGTTTAAAAGTTCTCATTTACGATGTATGTTCTCAAACCGACGCTGTGATGCGATCTAGCTGCTCACACTGTACGTCTAAAAACCAGGTGGGACTCAGCTCCGCAGTGAGATGGCGCTACTCTGACTTGTCTATCCGGAAGCCAAACGAGTAGAAGAGGAATATGAAGCTCACTAAAGGGAAACGCGTTGCCATGGCAATTTGAGCAATTTTGTGCTAAAAGCCCTAAATAGAAAAGGAAACAACGTATTTGGACAAAGACATGGCTGAACAAACATGGCTACTACCGTCTGTCAATTTTACAGAAAGAACTCCATTTCACTCGAACCCCGCCATGCTGCTGTGTTGCATCTCAGAGGAAGAAGAAGAAGAAGATCCTTTTTGTGCGCTGAGCGATTTGCCCACGACCTCCTTACGACGGGCGACTGAGTTTCAAACGTGTTTGATTTCCGCCTGACCTCACGATTCCTTATCAGGAGGTGGTTATTAGAGGCTGAAAGTCAGCCTAATTGGAAAATAATCCTAAATGGGCATAAAAATCGTGCAGTGTAAGCCGGGCTTAATGCAGGGTTCGTTTTGTCCGGCGTCCTGCACCTTTTAGATGTGCGTTGCTTCAAGGTGCAGGACGCTGCTGACCTCACTGCAAAGGGAAAATACACCAGACGCATTACAGTGCAACAACTGTTTTAAATGATTTCTAGTAGATCTGTGAAATGCTACCCTTTTCCCCACCCTATAAGTTCTCTGCTTCAGAAACACAAACTGTGAACATCTCTGTTGTATTTCCCTCTTAAGGATATTATCAGGGTTTTTCTTCTTCTGGGCTGGATGTACTCACTCTGTCCAGGAAGCACTGGAAGAACCACTTCATAGTGTACAGACTGGTGAACACCTCCTGGTTGTCCTGCAGCGGAGATCAAACATTGTTCAGCACATCCACCAGTCTGATCTGCCTGTTTGCTGCTGCTGTCTCTCACCAGATGTTGTTTCAGTTTGGGCATCGTCTTCTTCAGGATCCGGTCGTGGTGTTCCTGGAAACGCATCAACTTAGGGAAACCAGGGATGAAGAAGCCTGCAGGTCAGACAGAGCAGGTTCATTACCAGAGCTCACGAAGTTAGCACTGAAAAGGGTTTGTTTACTCCTGCTGCCTGTTTTTCAGTGTAGTCCTGTTTCTCTGACTGTGACTAACTGGATGTGCTCTCTTCATCCTCTGATATGGGAGTTGGCTTGTAGCTCGTCTGCCTGGCTGTGTGTTTCCTGGATACTTTTTCTATTTCTGCTTCTGTCTCCTTGAACCCCAGTCGGCCTCAGCAGATGGCCGCTCACACTGAGCCTGGTTCTGCTGGAGGTTTCTTCCTGTTAAAAGGGAGTTTTTACTCTCCACTGTCACTACAAGCATATTTAGTGTGAGGCATGGGCGTAGGTTTGCATAGGGAACATTTTAGCCCGACCTACTTGTCCCTACCAATAATTCTACGTGAATAACATGTTTATAATTTACAATACAGTATTGTTGCAGCCTTTGCTTCTTTTCTCACAACTTGTATAATGACGTTAACATTTTAAATGCTAAGTTTCAGTTCCTCTTAATGTTCCCACGCACATGTGAATACAATACATCTATTTGCAGTCCCTTGAATATGTTATTTTGCTTTGCTTTACAATACAGAGAATATCAGCATATCAGATAAAACATAAGAGTGGGTTTTACCTCTGCACAATTCTATTTGTTCCAAAGAAAGCACCGGTTAAAAACACATACAACAGACATATTTAGACTATATTTGGTTTGAAAGGCACATATTTACATTTCGTCTTAGTCACTGGTAAGTTCAAATGTAACCCTTTGTCCCAGTTTTACATTGATAAACAGCATCTTGTGTGTGTAGTCTTTATACGATTTGTATAAATGTAGCAATAAATGCTGTTTTCTCTTTAAACAAAATACGCTCTGATGCTCACGTCAAGCATAAAAAAAAAATAGGAGCATGCAGAATGCGTGGGACCAATGACATCAGAGCAATTCAACTCAAGACCAATAGTGTCCCTACTAGGGTTGAGATCAAACCTACGCCCTTTGAGTGAGGGATTGCCTTCAAGTCAATAGCCATTTCTCAATCTGTGTACTTGTGCATTTTCATGTGCTCGTGAAACGTCATCAGCCTCATCCCTAGTACTTTTCCAATTCACAAGAACAGAAGACCAAGAACAGCCAAAGTCCCCGGATGTTGTTCTGTCCCCTCCCTCTTTACCCAGCATGCATCAAAGCAGACTTTCAGGTGAGAACATTATACTTTAAGCATCACTATATGGCCCAGTTATTGATGTAGTGCGTAATTTAAAAAACAATTGCCAAAGTTGAGAGGACAGAGGAAACCAGCAAACCTCTAAGGCTAACGGCAGCCAGGGCTAATGTTAGCCCGTCTGCAGCAGCCCTCTCTCTGCATAGCCGTGTGTGAAGCACCGCTGTTTTTTGTTTTATTTGATAAAATGTTCATTTTTTTTGTGTTCATTATTATTCCCCCACTAAATGGAAAAAGTAAAAATTTATTATTATCTAGAGACTATTAATAACAGGAGGTGAAATGCAGCTCCAGACGAGCTGAGCGTGTGGTGATGTCATCAGTACGCTTCTGTTCCTATTGACCCATATTTATGCTGTGTGCTCCTGTTCTCCCAGAGTCCACACTTTCCTGTGTTCTTCTCAAGAACATATTTGGCGAGGACACGAGTCCGCACTCCCGTTCTACTGAACTGAGATACGGCCAATAAGTTGATGCAATCAACTGGTTTTCCTTAGATAGAAAACTTTGAATCAATGACTGGATGATCTGGTGAACTGTAAAGTGCCTTGAGATGACATGTGTTGTGAATTGGCGCTATAGAATTAAACTGAATTTAATTGAACTTTAGGAATAATTAGAAACTGCTTTATTTAATTGAAGCCATGTCCTCTTAGACGGACTTTCTTTCTTGTTGTAATGTGGCTGCTGTCCAGAAGAGGGCGACATTGTCCTTCCTTATAACCTTGTAGGTTATAAATATAGAGATGTTTTTTCCCCTCAGTTAAAGGCTGTTGTAATTAAAGATCCTCAAACCATTTAAACTTTGGTCCAGGTAGAGCTGAGTTTTACCGTGCATGGCGTGTTTGTGTCCAGACAGCAGTTTGACCAGAGCCCAGAAGGCGTCCTCCTCGTTCATGTAGATGAGCAGCAGAGCTGTGATCTGACTCATGCCCTGGCAGTATCCGACCTCCTGCAGACAACAGCGCTGTTACAACTCTGATATTAAAACATCTATAGGATCATTTTCTACTTTAGAATCAGCTGGTAACTCCAGCTGCTTTTAGCCAATCAGATTAGGTTGCTTTGGTCACATGGCTGGGAGCTAGAGCACACCCATCCAGACGGTGTTCTGTCAGACCAGCATACCCATCATCAAAACCCGTTTATCCCTTTAGTTTCGTACGAAAAATACCCTGTAAGACTCACTGTTGCAGAATTACAAAATTTTTTTGTCATCCCAAAAAAATAAACTTTTCTTGCATGTTCTCTGAGCAGGCGTGGGTTCTCTCTGGGTACTCTGGTGTTCTGTCAGATGAGCATACACAAAGTCAATATACCTGTTTATCCGTTTAAGTTTCTCCCTTTAGTTTTGTATGAAGAAAATACTTTAAACTACCTCAATGGGCATGTATTTGTGCAAAAAAACGATTTAAATACTTACCTTAAAGTTTTTTTTGTACATGACTAAAGGTCCGTTGAGGTAGTTTAAAGTCTATTTCAAATCTGATATCTTGCGCGTTCCTGTTGACTGTGGGTATGCTGGTCTGACAGAACACCGGAATCAGAACGTATTTGCTAGCAGGAAGGACTCACCGTGTTGTACATGGAGTAGGCCGTCAGGACATGGAAGAGTGCCTGCTGCCTGAGGAGCCAAACACAGCAGAGTCAGAACCGACGGGGTAGAAAGCACCGTTATTAAGTTCTGGTTAATGGGCCCAATGCTCCTAAAGGACCACAGTGAGGAGCTTCGTCACTGCAGCTGAGGACTTCATAAAGCTGCTTACTTGACGTCGTAGCGATGCATGAACATGATGTGGTCCCGGTAGGTCCTGTTCACGTCCAGGTCGATCTGCCGGACGTCAGGGGACAGAGCTCTGGCTCGGGCCTTCAGCTTCTACAGCAGAGAGAAGAAGAACCACCTGATCTAAACTGAACTGGTTAGAACCGTTACCATGGGAACAGAACCTCTATGGTGTCCTAAAGATGTCCTGAAAGACCAGCTTTGTTTCCTTGGTTCCTGGTTCTGAGTCCAACAGAATCTGACTTTTTAACAACAAACTTTAAGTCCAGATTCAGCCGTCTGTGTCAGAAGAGGTTTCTAGAATTTCCTTTTTTCATCTGAGGAATATTGCAAAAATTAGAAATCTCCTGTCCAGGGGTGATGCTGAGAAACTAGTCCATGCATTTGTTACTTCAAGGCTGGACTATTGTAATTCTTTACTATCAGGAAGTCCACAAACTGTAGTTAAAAGCCTTCAGCTGATCCAAAATGCTGCAGCCAGAGTTCTAATGAAAATTAAAAAGAGAGATCATATCTCTCCTATCCTGGCTTCTCTTCATTGGCTTCCTGTTAAATCAAGAATAGAATTTAAAATCCTCCTTCTCACATATAAAGCCTTAAATGGCCAAGCTCCATCTGATATCAGAGATCTGATTGTTCCTTATGTTCCTAACAGAGCACTTCGCCCTCAATCTGCAGGTTTACTAGTGGTTCCTAGAATTTCTAAAAGTAGCTGGAGTTGCAATTTCTGAAAATGTTTCTATAGTTATGCTGCTATAGGCTTAGACTGCTGGAGGACATAGGGACCCTATTTCCTCATTCTGCTTCATTCTATCTCTATTCTCCCACTCTGCAGAATCTGTTAGTTCAATCTCCAATGTCCTGCTATCTCTGCTTTTTCTCATCTTCATCAACTCTGTTCCTGTTTGGCTGTGACTCCATCCTGGAGAGAAATATCAGCTGTGCTGCTTCCATCATGCCTTTGTTGATGGCAGCAGCTGCTTTTTGTATCTCTGCTTCTGTCTGCCTCCTTCTATTGGGGGTTTCTTCCTGTTAAAAGGGAGTTTTTCGTCTCCACTGTTGCTACAAGCATGCTTAGTGTGAGGGATTGCATTCAAGTCAATAAGTCAATGCAATCAACTGGTTTTCCTTAGATAGAAAACTTTCCATCAGTTTGACTGGATGATCTGGTGAACTGTAAAGTGCCTTGAGATGACATGTGTTGTGAATTTGAGCTATAGAAATAAACTGAATTGAATTGAAGTCTGCAGAACCTTCAAACATCCAATTTCAGGTTCTACCACAGATTTTCAGTTAAATCCAGGTCTGGACTTTCACTAGGCCAAATATGAGGCTGATCTGATATGAAGCTGTTAGATGTTCAGGGAGGTGAACCTCTGGCCCAGTGTCAGGTCTTCTTCCCAATTTATCTCCATCCATCTTCTTTGTCCCTCACACGGATAGTTTTCAACCATCTTCCAACAGATTTATGGAGGCCACCAGATCATTCCTACCTCATAGAAGTCTTTCTTCTCCTCTTTGATTTTGGGAATGTCGAGCAGCAAACCCCATACCTCCCCTCGGAGCTGCAGAGGAACGCCCTTATAGATCCTCCGGAACAGCTGGAAGGAGAAACATCTGCTGTTAGGATGGACCGAGGCCCTACAAGAGGAACCCAATGTTTCTGAACCGGTTCTGCTCAGACGATCAACAGGTCTGGTTTGGATCCCTTCCTCCAGATCCGGAGGATATTAAACACCTCATGTTCGACCAAACGAAGCGTCTGAATCATCAGTTGCTGCAGCAATAGTCCTAAGAGGCTGTTCACAGTGGAGTTCAAATTAAAAGCAGTCCAATACGTTTTAGTAAAGGTGTAGGAAACCAACGTACCTAAATGGGACGTGAATTACTAACTGAAAGAGGCGCGTTAAAGAAAAACCATGGCAACCTTACTGCCACCTACTGGTTTGTGACGTCACGGTGCGGTATCGGCTGTTGATCAAGTCCCAGTGCTGTATCTGGTGTTTGTCACAACGCACTATTATCCAAGTCATCTTGAAAACATTCTTCTTCCAAATGTTGGCTACATATGACGTGTTTTTTCTCTGGCCAGAAGTTCCATGGCAAATCCTCCCTCTTCAAGTTGGCGATCCAACGACCAACCCGTCCGTGGAGGATCAGGAATCAGAAAGGTGAATTGACAATTTTTTTTTCTTTTACTTTTGCCTGATGCATTGCACAGGGATTAAAGTATTCTGGCCCAGGTTTACGGCTCGTAGCGATTGCCCGTTGGTAAAAAAAAAATCACTCAAAAATAAATTGACGGTAAATAAATAAAAAAAAGAAGGAATTAAAATCCCCTTTGCGTTTGTCAGCCAATGGTAACAAAGGAGCGCTCTGAAACTAACAGCATTAGCCAATCAGAAGAAGAAGGGGCGGGTCTTAGGAAAGCTTGTTCCTCCTGCTCTAGTTTCTTGCTCAAGTCGCCAGATAGATTGTGGTTCAGTGCTGAAGTTCTACATGTTCAATGAAGAGACGTGCAAAAAGGTAAAAAAACAAATAAATTCAACTTTGTGTTTGGAGAGACGGCGGATAGAGAGAACGGAATAGCATGAAGTGGGCTCAATGCACTTCATGATGTCACGATCATAGATAAATGTCTGAAAAATCAATGGCGCTGGGCATGGCTGGAGGAGACAGGGCGAGATGGCGAGCCATTTAGCAGCTGGAGCAGGAAGTTAGGTGAACCAGGCGCTTGCTTCTGCACGCTGTGCTCCAGGAATGCTTATTTATCATCCATCGGCAACGCAAACATGAGTAAGACCCTGATCATCAAGCTGCTGTTCATGCTGTTCCGTACACTATACATTAGCCGGGAGCTACAGCAACAGCTGGTTAATTTATACCGTTAAGGACAACACTTAGCAGCTAAACTGGATATCAAACCCGTAGTGTTTACATTGCTAGGGAGTACCAATATGGCGGCCGGTGGCTTCACTTCAACCCTATACTACCATCGGACTATCAGTAATCCAGTGAATGAATAGAGATCAGTGCTTCCAACCCTCTGGTTCTGTTCTCCCATCTAGTTTTGGTTCTGTTAGCAGAGAACTGGCCCAACAGTCCCTCCAAATTCTTTAAGTTAAGAGCCGTAAATGTTTGCACAAGTCTAGAAACGTAGATCTATGCATTAGTAGAAGAGTCACCTTGTCGCTGTTCTTGTATTTGTCCCAGCTCTTTATCATCTTCAGCCACTTGCCGGTCCTCTCCACCTCCAGGTGTTTTTGCTGTGAACGTTAGAAACAAACAGCTTCATGGGACGCGGCGGAGAAAGAGAAATGATGAGAATCACCGCAGAGTTCACGCAGTTCACAAACTGAAACATGTTTCATCATTTTATTTCTCCCACAGCTGCTGGGAGCTTCAGGTTTCAAAACATTATCACCAAACAGGTGATAAAGGTGGAGAACAAACAGAAAGGATGGAGCAGAGGAAGCGGCACCAACCTTGGCCTCCAGCGAGTCGTAGGACGGAAGTTCACTCTCACTGTGGGAGAGAAAAACAGAATTTAACCTGCAGTTTGATGCTTGGAGTTTTCCTTCTTGAAAAAAGCTGTTACTAGTGAAGGGTCCGGCACTAGTGATGCGTTGGTGAATCCAGCTCATAGAGTCATGTGATCGATACAGGAGGTGTTTCTAACTGACCGACACAATAAAACTATGTTTAAAAAACGCATCTACTAAAAATGTCTCGTCCCTCGCGGTTTATCATTAAAATAATCAAGAATTTTGGAGCAGCCTAAAAGGAACAGGAACGTTTCAATCGTTGCGTATTTATTTTAATTGTCTCGTAGTGTCATCCTTTTCCTCTCAGTTATCACTCAGCTTATCTGAATTAAAATTATTAATATCAACTTATTATTTACTGTTTTTAATGTACTTATTGTTTTAAAATTAGGATTTAAAGTCGTAGGGAAGCAGCTGTTCCAAACGTTGTATTTCCGATTTCTCCCAAGTGGTGAACGAGTTTACATGAGTGAATAAAGTGAATGTGATTGGTCGAATATCAAGGGGGCGGGATTGTTGTAGTGGAAGGTTCGCCAGCAAGTTTGGTTGTAGCCGGTTTGTCGGAAGCATCTTGCTAACCAGTTAGCAACTTAGTGCTAGTAGGTTCCCAATGGGAAATTCCATTGGGACCAAGTAGCACTAAATAGTGACTTAGAAACGACACTGTCAAGGAACGCTATGGACAGAGGAAACATGCAAGAGGAGGAGAGTTTAGTGTCAGAGGTCGTGGATGAGTCTCCTCCGTCATCCATTTTTTATTTAGAGGAGGAAAGCGGGGACGAAGATGTTGTGGAAGAGGACGCCAGGGCGGCAGAAGCTTGGTTTGGTGTAGAAGGCTTACAGCCGTACATGTTTGAGCCCTTGCCTCGCAACGCTGCCAGTTCTGTTAGCTCTACGCCTGCTGAAGACACAGACGTCCATCCCCGTGAACACTGGGACGGAACTCAGTGGGAAAGGAAATTATTCTGATTTCTTATTTCAACCGTATATTAGCTGCAACATATGAATCAAGATGCTATGACCGAAAAAAATTGATTGGCCGAATTTAGGTGTTCAAGCTGACGTATAACTAACTATCCTGCAAAAGATAACGAAAAAAAACCAACTGATTTTAAGACAGGATTTTTTTTAAATAGAAATTTTCTAAATTTTGATAAAGAGTACATTTATATATATCGAACTTCGACTTAAAGATGACAAGTTTAAAATGATTCCAGTGCTACTAGAATAAAGTGAATTAAAGACCTGGTTCCATATTTCTCTGCAGCTTCTCTGTCAGTAAACACAGACCCCAGCTGTCTGTAACAGCTTTGTGGACCTGAGGACACATCTGGTCCTGTCTGGAACCAGAAGCTCCGCCCCCTCATGTCTGTGTCCGACCCCCCGCCCGCCTGCAGCGCTGTGTGGATGGCAGCTCTCGGTCCTGACACTGATGCTCTATGATTATGGCTAACCAGAAGGCCTCCCTCCTGCACGTCCTGGTCTATAAATACTTTTAACACTGAGCTGTTTATGAAGGGCTGAAGCCACAGACACTTAGGCTGCTGTGGACCGAATGTAGTGGGATCTTACTGGACAAATCCAAAGCGGTCGATGACTTTGTAAAGGTGGAAGTTGGTGTCCTCCCAGGGCTCCACGACGGCCTCTTTTCCCTAAAAAAAACAAAAAAAAACAGAGAAACATCAACAACACATGTTTGCCTATTTTTTTTTTTTTTTTAAGTAAATATCTAGTAGATTATGGTTCCCATTGAACATCCTAGTCTCTTCAGTTTTGCTATATTTTATTAATCTTACCTTAAATATGATTTCGATTTGTAAGTTATATACTATTATGATGCTACTTCATTATACTACTTTTTCTTTTCCATGTAAATCCATGTGAAATGTTTTATATATGAAATATGGAGTATAAATAAACATTTTACTTACCGTATTTTCACGACTATAAGGCGCACTTAAACGTCTTTTTTTTCCCTCAAAATGTGCGGTGCGCCCTATGTGTGTTGTAACTGCGACTTTTGAGACCACCTCATTGAGGAGATGATGAAAGAGTGGCTGAATGTAAGGAGACCAGGTGGGTTTTTTTCCCACTCATCACCATTAATCTCTGACTCCATGCGTGCCCATCTCACAGCTGATGTGAAAAACATGGGGAAACAAATTAACCCTGTGCTCGCTGTTCAACCGCTCGACATCGGTGTGAACTGGACCCAGCAGGTGCAGCAGAAGCAGCGAGTTTACATGCAAAGTCAACGGTTGACGCGCGTATAGGCGCAGCAAAAGGTCCCGCAGCGCGTTTTGGTGCAGCATGTCGGGAGCGTTTAAGCATCTGATGCACCGCCAACGCGCTGCTGCTGCTCAGATGGAAAAATTGAAGTTTTGCTGCTGGAAGCGCCGCATCAACCAATCAGAGAAGCTGATCTGGGAGCTGGCAGCGAGACAGACAGCGCTCTGATGACATATGATATTAACGCAAATGAAAAGGCTGGGTGAACGCTGTGCTCGCCGTTATCCCGGGGGTCTGACAAAGGAACTTCCACCGCTCGACATCGGTTTGAAGCGGCCGTTCACAGTAAGGCTGCGAGCGGCGTGGGAGCGATGGATGGCAGACTGAGACCACAGTTTCAGGATAAATGGAAGGCAACGCTGGGCAAGTTACGCCACCGTTTGCGGATGGATTGTAGATGGACTGTGTCTGCTGGCTCTGTTGTTCAAGCTTTCGCAAAAGCCGGCATTATTTCTGAGGAGCTGCGCTGCACGGAAAGTGACTCTGACAGCGCAGAAGGGGAAACTGGCATGTCTGATTTAGCGCAGCTGTTTTATTCAGAGGAATGCTGAGGATAACAGAGGATGATGACTTTGATGGGTTTGATTAATACTTTGTAATAAATATGAATAAAGCACAATCATACTCAGGTTTGCTCCCGCTCTATTTTTCTCCCTGAAAACTTAATTCAACAGCAGCCTCTGAGCGCGTCTCCTCCGCTTCACCGCGGTGGCTGGCAGGTGTTTTTTCATCTAAATAATCTAAATCTTGCAGCTATATTTGCTGTGATCAGTGGGAATAAAGTAGTTTTAATATGTTTTTAAGTGAGAAAGTCCACCTGAAAACTTCATAATTGCAGTCAGTTCATCCAGGTTATCTATTTCTGTCGGAGGCGCTCAGACCCCCACATACCAGCGGTGCACCCACAGTAGAAATCCCTTCATCAGCAGCCTCTAGGCTGGGCAGCCTGGGGTTCACCGCGGCTGCTGGCAGGTGTTTTTCATCTAAATAATTTTAGCTGCAGGCACCAGGATACCGGTAATAAAAGCGAACATATTCCGTCAGCAGGTTTCAGGATTTTAAGTTAATTTAGGAGTGATCACAGCGCTCTGTCATCTGCGATGTGTCTGTCTCACGGCCAGCTGCCAGGTTTGATTAATACTTTGTAATAAATACATGAATAAAGCACAGTCATACTCAGTTTTGCCCCCGCTGTATTTTTAAATACGCAGTAGAGCTATTTAAAGGTAGTAGAGGACTTGTACCTGTATATAAAAAACGCGCCCTATAGTCCGGTGCGCCTTATGTGTGTGTTAAATACAGAAATGGGACACATAACTGAGACTGCGCCTTTTAGTCCGGTGCGCCTTATGGTCGTGAAAATACGGTAATAGAATTGTTTCCGTGGCACCGCTCTCCAGTGGTTTAGGTCATACCTTGCAAACAGGAGCTTCTCTTTTGCGATTGGTGACCACTGCTCCTCAAAGGCATCGCTGCCCTGTGGGGTGCCACAGGGATCTATTCTCGGCCCTATTCTGTTTTCTTTATATATGCTACCTCTGGGATCAATTCTAGAAACACACAACCTGTCTTTTCACTTATATGCCGACGACTTGCAGATATATTTGCCCTTGAAACCAAACGAAAACACTGCACTTATTAAGCTACTGGACTGCATCACAGATATAAAGCAGTGGCTGTCACAGAAGTTTTTGCTCTTAAACGACAGCAAAACTGAACGCATTTTGTTTGGTTCTCCATCTATTTCAAATGTTCTCACCACAAACTCTACCAATCTGGCCCCCCTTTTTAAATCCCATGTCAAAAATCTCAGGGTAACATCTGATAATGGGCTCAAATTTGACAAACAGATTCGCTCCGTTGTCAGCTCAAGCTTTTTCCAGCTCCGTCTTTTGGCCAAAGTCAAGTCCTTTCTCAGTCGGCAGGATCTTGAGAAGGCAATCCAGGCTTTCATTAGTTCAAGACTGGACTACTGCAGTGCCCTTTACGTTGGCCTCAGTCAGTCATCAATTTCTCGTCTTCAACTTGTGCAGAACGCTGCTGCCCGATTTGTAACAAACACGTCCAGACGTGAACACATTACTCCTTTGCTGTCGTCACTCCACTGGCTTCCAGTCCGTTTTAGAATTGATTTTAAACTTCTGCTGTTTGTTATTAACGACATTCATGGCTTGGCCCCCTCTTACTTGTCTGAGATTTTAACTTTCCGCAATTGTGGCAGAGCTTTGCGCTCCTCGGGTCAGCTTCTGCTAGAGGTCCCTAGGTCAAGACTCAAACAGTGGGGCGATCGTTCTTTTGCCGTCGCTGCTCCCAGACTGTGGAACAAACTAACCCCTGACATCCGGTCCACTACTGACCTCAGCCTTTTAAAAAAAAGCTTAACACCCACTTTTTTAAATTAGCATTTAATTCCGACTATAATACTGTCTCTTAGATGTCCTCTTTCTGTGTGCTCCTTTCTATGCACCTCTGGAAGGCTTTTAATGTCCTGCAGCACAGCACCACTACAGCACTTTTAATTGTATCTGTATGTTTTTTATGTGTTATGTATTGTTTTATAGCTTTGTTATTAGTGTTGCACCGATACCGATACCAGTATCGGACGGGGCCCCGATACTGCCCTAAAATGGTTTTATCGGTATCGGCGAGTACCAACAAATAGGGCGCCGATACCATTTTGAGAGTCAAAAGTTTATTCAACTATTGTCACCCATTCCAGGTAGGAAATAAAAAGTTCTACTGGATTCACTTTGTATTAGATTTTTTCCTGCTTCAAAAAGGTAGGCAGCAGCTTGACAAAGCCATGATGGCAATTATTTTACATTATTATGGTATCGGTATCGGCCGATACTGCACAGCCAGGTATCTGGGATCGGTATCGGGGCCAAAAAATGGCATCGGCGCAACACTATTTGTTATAAAGCACTTTGGGTACCATTTGGCTATTGTAAAGGGCTATACAAATAAACTTGATTGATTGATCTTTAAAGTGCCCTGACATTACATGAGTTGTGAATTGGTGCTATATAGATAGACTAAATTGAATTTAATTTACTTGCTTTGCCTTGTTCGATGACATACATTTAGAGTTATAATGATAGACACATGACAACAATACTATGACCTCCATATTTGGCATACCTCACAAATGCACTAAAACGAGGTCATATTTCACCAATTATGTGTCAAACTGGCACAGGGCTGAGTCAGTTCAGCAGCCCTGAGCCACAACAGGAAAAGCAAGTCCAGCTTTAAAAAATTAAGCTAAGAATGAAGCTCCAAGTATTTCCTTAGTTAACAAGTTGATCAAACACTTAATCTGAGCCACCACCACCTGAGAAGAGGCGGAGCTTCCTCCATCAGGTGCGTTTTGTCCACGGCTGCTTCAGGGATCCAGCATGTGGATCCCAAAGGGTCTGGATGTTAAATATAAAAATAAAACTTATAGGAAGTGATTTCCTGCTGCTTTATAAATCAATTTTCCAAAATTTTCCAGGCTATTAGTGGAAACAACTGTCAGCAGTTAAAGGGGCGGAACAATCAATCTTATTGGCTGATGTGAAATCTGCCTGTGCCAGCCATTGGTTGTTTAATCTGTCACTGAAAGCAATCTCTAAAGGCATATTTCAAAGTTTTTAAAGATTTTTAGCACTTTTTATCTATATTTATGAACATATTTACCAACTTATTTTTAACTAAGACATTAAATCCATACATTTTAAGTCGAACAAGTATTACAGAAGAAGATATTAAACCAAGATCTATACTTTTTTTTTTTACTTGTGGTTTTAACACTGGGTTACAAATGCATCAAAACGCCACCAGAAATAATCATCAAAGGTCGACCTCCATCTCTGTATCTATGATGTCATATTTACTCTTACTAGAAATGGTTAATGATTCATCACAGCAAGAAGAGGGGGAAAAAAATAGATTTAATGTCGGTAATTACAGCCCTGAAAGAGAATCGGAATCAGCAGTAGCTCAGAGCTTTAAAATCAGCTGAAAAACATTCCTATTAGCCCAGATCCATTATTATTGTTGTTTTTTTTTGTTTTTTTTACCTGTTTGAAAGCAGGAGCAGGGGAAATGGGGCAGAAATAAAAAAAGTAATCCTATTTCAATGTGACCTTTAACCTTTAACACTAGAACTACAAAGGCCGTCATTTTGACTGTTCTGAGATTTTAAAGGGAAAGAACTTAATTTACATTAACCATATGTTGCTCATGTCAACTGACTTTTACCATTTATATATTTCCTTTATTTTCATGTAGTTTTTTTTAAATAAAATAAAAAAGTAAAACACAAATATGTTGATTTTACATTGATCTTCCACAGCCGTCATTTTGTCGGCTCTATTAGTTGAATTGTCAATTCTTCCCGCGGTCGATTGACGTTTGTACCGTTGCCTAGCAACATTCTACCAAGAACTCTTTGGCTAATATGGAAAAAATTGTTTTCAGAAGAAAGCTAACAGCGAAACAGGCTTTAGAAATGCTTCAAAATATTGAAGATGAGATTCGGGTGGAGAGGGACCGATGTGGACGACTGGTCGGAAGGAAGCGGCTCAGATTCTGATGTTTGCCCGTCCCCCGCGATCTACATTAAAGGAGAAGTTCGGTTTTTTACACTTTAAGCCCATTTTCTGTAGTGTCCAGGATGAAATCGAATGATCGACACCAAAAGTTTGACAATTGGTCCTGTCTCTGCTTTTTGGCTCATTTAGAATCCACCCCTGGCTGCTTCATAATGGCTGCCATTGTGCATGTCCGATAATGTCCTTAAAACAACCTTAAACATTCTTTTTTTAAAATATGCTACTCACCGGGTCGTCAGCGCTGTTCAATGACGTTCCAAAAAAAGTTTCGTAAAGAAAAAACGTTCCTGTAGTGTTTTATTTAGCATTTTGTAAATCCCATTGAGTTCTGTAGGAATAGTCAATATTCCGCTGCCACCGGAAACGGAAATGGAGCCTGTTTACACAGTTGTAGTCTTTTCGCTTCACTCTGTGTACTCCGACGTCGAGAATCAAGAATCCACCTTTCGTATTCCATTTTCAGAGTTTTTTAAAGTGTTTAACAGAGACGTTAGCACCTCGACGTCGGAGTACACAGAGTGAAGCGAAAAGACTACAACTGTGTAAACAGGCCCCATTTCCGTTTCCGGTGGCAGGGGAATATTGACTATTCCAACAGAACTCAATGGGATTTACAAAATGCTAAATAAAACACTACAGGAACGTATTTTCTTTACGAAACTTTTTTTGGAACGTCATTGAACAGCGCTGACGACCCGGTGAGTAGCATATTTAAAAAAAAGAACGTTTAAGGTTGTTTTAAGGACATTATCGGACATGCACAATGGAAGCCATTCTAAAGCAGCCAGGGGGGGATTCTGCATGAGCCAAAAAGCAGAGACAGGACCAATTGTCAAACTTTTGGTGTCGATCATTCGATTTCATCCTGGACACTACAGAAAATGGGCTTAAAGTGTAAAAAACCGAACTTCTCCTTTAAGAAAGAAAAAACAACCTTGAACAGAGGGGGTAGACTTAGGCCCCGTCCACACGAAGTCAAAACGAACGAAAACGCTGCAAAATGTATGCCAGGCCTGTAAGTGGCGCTGTGGTGCCAAAGCAAAAATAGGCGAAAACAGGCAACGAAATGTTGGGCATGCGCAGTAATATTTATACAACAACCAAACCGGAAAACCGGAAAATGGCCCTGCGGGTCCATTTTCGTGGTTCAGTCAAATTCAGGTGATGAACTATGTCGTCTATATTGCTCTGTTCTTCCTGGAGATATTCCAGAAGAAGAAGATTCTGTTGTAAGCCCGACAGCAGGGTGAGTAGCATTAGCAGCAACCATTCAACACAGTACGGCGCCATTGTTGTTGTGATATTGTGTCGCGCATGCGTGTTTAGAGACGACGCTATGACGCATGCTTGTAAAAAAAAAAAATGCGGTCAGACCTTAAAGATGGAAACGCGAAAACGGCGTTTCAAAATCTTCCCACTCTGAAGGCTTAATAAAAAAAAGATCGCTTACAGACCCCGAAACGCCGGCTTCGTATGGATGAGAGGCTGGTTTGGTGAAAAATCTGTGCGTTTAGGCCAGGGTTTGACTTCGTGTGGACGGGGCCTTAGGGTCCAGCTTTCAAAAACTTACAACGCAGCTATTATAAGTTTTGTTATCATTTTGTTATCATATCAAGTTCTGTTATCATAGCAGCCCTAGCCCCTGCACAGGAGAGAGGAGGACCTCGTCTATTCAGCCAGGCCAACAATCCCCTTTAACAACCGACCTTTCCGATACTTCTGCTACGTTGACACCTAAAGCAGCAGCAGAAGCAAAAACGAGTGTGCTGCTTCAGTTTTGATGCTTGTCCAAGTTTAGTTCTGATGCGCGTCTGAAGCATCTTAGCAGCTCTAGCTGCGCGGTAGAAAGTGGGTCTGATGCGCGTTGGGCGGAGCTACCCTATCCTTTCTTTGCCTGTAACAATGGCAGCTATATGTGCTGTGATCAGTGGGTAAAAGGTAGATTAAATGTTTTTAAGTGAGAAAGTCCCCCTGAAAACTTAATCAGAGCAGGGCCAGGTGCTTCAGCCCCACACAGAGAAACGCTCATATGATGTTTGTCATAAATGTGAAAAGGTGGTAATCAATCAATTTCAAACTTTGAACCTGTGTAGTATAACAGTCTTATTTTACTGATTCATTTTTAATACAAATTTAGGCCATAAATAATAATAGCGTTTGAAAAACATATTACATCTATATCCACAATGGGTTTATATCGCACACTAGAACCATCTCAGTTGGTGACATCATCACTACTCGTACGTTCCATTGGGAAAAATGTCTGCCGTCAAATTGAAGGCCAGTGAGAGTTCTAGTAGGATCAGAATTCTGGGAGTCTTGGTGTCAAAAAGAGGTCAGCTTCTGACAGACCTGAGAGGTTCAGAGGCAGAGACCTTTCCTCTGCTCACTTCTCTCAGAATGTGGTGCCGTTCTGTTGATACCAGAACTATGACCTGCAGTCCACCGGAGCATAAAGTCAGTAAAGGATGGCAGGTTTGGCTCCACAGCTCTGTCTGACAACCAGATGTTGAGGTAAAATATCTAAAAATTCATCTCCTTTCTGTTCTCCCTGCCAGCATTTCATCCGCTACCTCAGCAGAAACTCCCCGTTTTAAATAAATAAATCCCTCTTCAGAGCTTTTATTCACCACAGACCACCAAGGGAAGATTAATTACCTCACAGTATTAGTTCTGTTTTAGTCTCTTGCTCAGTCCTTGTAATTATTTAATAAAACCAGCTGTTCATTGAACCCGGGCTTTCTTTTTTTTTTTTTGTCGGAGTTAACGCTTTAACATAAATGAAGCACAACTGTGTTAAAGTGAGAAAAAGCACTAAAACCCTGATGGTGGCTCACAGTAAAACACTTGAACAAACGCCTCCATCATCTCCACAGCCTCTAGACTCCTAATGAGGCAACTTGATAGCAGCCTGCTGGATGATATTTTATCCACTGGGTTAAAGAGAAGACATCAGGAGCTCCTGAAGAGAGAGAAAAAGTCGCCTCATGGTTTTAATGGCAATAAATGCTACATGTTGAACAGTAACTATTAAGCTGTGAGGTAATAGTTATATAATGTCTGCCTTGTTGACAAGTATTTTTCATCATTTTCAAAGGAAACATGCAGTAATTAAAGTCGTAGGGAAGTGGCTGTTCCAACCGCTGCAGTTCAGTTCTCTATAGTCATGCTGCTATAGGCTTAGACTGCTGGAGGACATAGGGACCCCTTTTTCATCATTCTGCTTCACTCTATCTCTATTCTCCCACTGCAGAATCTGATGAGTCAATGAGTTGATGCGATCAACTGGTTTTCCTTAGATAGAAAACTTTTAATCAATCTGACTGGATGATCTGGTGAACTGTAAAGTGCCTTGAGATGACGTGTGTTGTGAATTGGAGCTATAGAAATAAACTGAATTGAAATTTAATTGAATTATAGGCGCCGAGGCTGAGATTTACAGGCTGCAGAGCCTTAGAGAGGGAAGCACCTGTAGAAACTGACAAGGACTCCAGTGCGAGCTGAAGGAAAAAGGAGGGTTGGGTTAGCTTCTACCTTGTCATATTTGGCGACGATATCCGCCCGCTCCTGGTCCAGTCTCACCGCTGCATCCTGCTCCGTATCAGAAGCTGGAGATAAAAAGAGGAAAAGGATTAGAAAATGAAGAAAAAATAATGCCCAAATGGCTTTAGATTCACGATCCTTCAGGAAAATATTCACTGGTTTTTAATCAGACTGGTTCCACATGTTGGGTTCTGTGGCTCTCTGGGCTGCTTCTGTCCTTATGTTTGCTCAAATTTTTCTGTTTTTTAAACTTTTTTTGTGGAATGACTTAGAATATTCACCAGCTTCAACTGATGGTGTTTCTGTGTGTAAAGAAGCAGCAGATGGACAGATCACGACCGGTTACACTAAACAGAACAGATCGGTCCAAACTACAAACCATTTCACTCTCCACCAAAGATGAGAAAACCTTAAACTGACGACCAGAAGGACAGAAGAGATCAGGACCGTCTAATGTTGAAAGAAAGTCAAACTGCAACAATGCTGGATTTAAAAAGGTTAAAAAGCACAAAGTCTTCTAGTTTCGGCTTTCCTCCTCATGTTCCTAACTAGCTGCCTTGACACGTCAGATGGCTGTCCTGTCACCACAAGCTCGCTTTGTGTCACTCCAGCCGGAAACAAACACCAGTTCTCTGAGCTGCCAGAGCAGAGCCAGCCTGACCTCAGAGACGTCTGCGATTAACAAACCAACACCTCAGAGCTCCTCTGACCTGGAAACCAGATCCAACAACATCGCCCCTAAAACCTCCTCCTCACCTCCTCATTGCAACTGAACACTACCTGAAGCCATAAATCCCCCAGACCAATGCCTCTGTCTCCACATGCAAAGAAAGACAGCAACCTTAAAATCAATTTCTTATGACATGCTTTGGGTTTCTTGGGTAACTTTATCAGAACTGATTCCCTTCAACAAAAACTGGAGCTTCAAAAATAAAGATGGACGTAAAAATCTCAGTTTTAAAGGTGAAAGAAAGAACAGAGCTAAAAGGATAAACACCAGTAAAACCATCCAACTTGAAAACTATACAACCAGCTAGAGGCAATATCAACCATTGATTAATTGACATAAGATATGATAGAAATATCATGACGTCATTCCAAAAATCCAACCAGAAAAAAACCCCAGACCTAAGATGAGCGGAGTGGTGTATGCAGTGCAATCAGAGGCGACTGCATACACTGGATGCAACAGTCTCTTCATAGAAACGTTTTCTAAGCGTGGCCAGGCAATAACCAACCTTAAACAGAGGGGGTGGACTCGGGTTCCAGGTCTCAAAAAACCTAAAATGCAGCGATAGAGTTGATTCTTTCCTGCCATCATCTCAATCATCACTATGCAGGGGACTGAAACATCTTTCCTGATCAGCCAGGTCAACAAAGACCCTAACGACTCCTTTTTCAGAGTTGCCAGTATCGGGTATTGCAGGCCAACAACAACTCCCCATTACTAAGGGGTGGACCTGTTCTTTCGTTTCAATTTGCATGTTTTCTATGCCAAAAAATGCCAAAAAAGGCTTTGTTGGGTATAAAAGATTGGAACTCAACACTAATCCAGATATTTTGAATGTGTGTTTGTTCAAGTCTTTGTTTCCAAGTATTAGGGGTTCCTCAAGGCTCCATTCTGAGGTTCCTCCTATTAACCATCTACATCCTCCCAAGATCAGTTACATAAACTATGCAGACGACACACAGCTTTACATCACAAAGTCAAGTGGAATTACAGACTTAATTACTCAGCAAAATCTTGATTTTATGTTTTTAACAGACATTGCTTAATGAAGATAATGAGATGCCTATTTTATGGAAGAGTAAGTTATGAAAAAGTGATCGTGGGGCCCTGTTCGAGCCGTGTTTGTGAATGTTTACAGGCCCCCAATGTTCAAAGCAAACTTTTTTAATGATTTCAATGAACTTTTATCTCTGATATGTATTGGACATGTCTACATGTTGACAATCCTAAAGACAAAGGTGCAAAAGAACTGTGTGATACAGTTAAAAGTTTTTGCTTTGACTCAACATGTTATACAGCCAACAGACAATCGAATATATATTTAAGACCTGCTCACCAGCAAAGGTCTAAATATTTCTAATGTTTCTGTAACTGATGGTTCTCTATTAGACCATTTCTCTGTTGACTTTCAAAACATTTTTCCAACTGATCTAATGACCAAAAGAAAGGCTATAAGAAAGCTTGTTATCATTGACAGTAGAATCAATAACTTTAGCCAGGATCACACTCTGCCTTTACTTTACCCTGTAACTCAGTAGATGAGCTGGTTGATCATTTCCATTCTAAAGTTGCCGACATCATTTATTCCATTGCTCCAGTTAAAGTGAAAATTCTCTTTGGGAAGATGAAATCTCTATTTTCTAACAGTGAGGAAAGAAAAGCGGGAGTGCTAAAAAGCCGAACAAAGCTGCCGAAAGAATGGTCTCTGGGTTGACTATGAAAGTAATTAAAGGCACACTATGCAACGTGTTTCAGTTAATTAATGTGTTCTATAACGTTTTGGATGATTAAATGAGTCATTTCAGGTTGAACAAAGGTATTCACGGCCGCCCTGGTGGTCTGTAGGGGAAATACCGTACTTGCAATTGCAGGAGCCCTCGGCCCGTACCCACAGGCTCAGAAGTCTCATGCATCGCGAGAGCTGGTCTTGCTTTACGGCGAGAACTGCTACACGCCCCCAGTGAAAGGCATACTCGTTGCTAGCGCAGTGGCGATATTTGCGCAGTTATCATGGTGGAACCAGCGAGAAAACAGCCAAAGCCCATGTTGGAGCAGGCAAGAAAGAGGAAAAGGGCTCTGGACAGAGCTCAAAACAACCGCGCCTGGCTTGACGGAGAAACCAGGAGAACAGCTGAGCATAGTTACCACAGTGCACTTTTACTTTCGCCCTCTGGGGGGAGCCTCGCTGGAAAATCAGCACCGGTTGCATAGTATACCTTTAAGAGAAACTTCATACATATAATTTAAAACTAAGATCAAAGATGACATTCAATCGCTTAGATTAACAAAAAACATCAACAATGTTCATGGTCAACAGGTTAGCAAACTCTCCTATCTCTATGGCCGATTAATTTAAATCTAAAAAGGCCTGCAATGACTTTACTGAGAAAATACAGGATATTAGGGAAGTGTCTGTACAGCAACACAAACTCCAGTACCAATGCATGTTACAATAAACTCTGTTGAAATGTCCCAATTCTGTCAGAAAATTGCAAAAGTTTAAAAGAAACTGCTAAAGTTAAACTCCTCTTCTGCTGTCTTGATGTTTTACCCACAGGTTTTATTAAGAAGGTTTTGCCTGCTTTAGAGTTTGATCACAAACACGTCCCTAATGTCGAGTGTTTTCCCCAGGGCCTTAAAAACACCAATTATCAAACTATTGTTAAAAAAAAAAAACTTGGCCAAATTGGTCCTGCAGAATTACAGGCCCATCTCAAAGCTCCCGTTCATCAGTGAGATTATTGAAAAACTTTGATTTCAACAGTTAAATGCCTTCTTGACAGTAACAAGCCTCTTTGATGTTTTCCAGCCAGGTTTTCATAGCAACCACAGTACAGAGACTGCCCTGATTAAGGTGTTCAATAGCTACGTTTACATGGACACAACTAATCGGATTGAAGGCCTGATCAGATCAAAAATGTTTCATGTAAACATGTCAGACTGAAGATTCTAATCCGATTCGGTCCGATCGGATCTAAATTTAATTCCAAAAGAGAGAGGTGGTTTTTGCCGATCGCCATTCCGATTGGCGTCCATGTAAACACCCATTCGGATCTTAAGAGTAAAATAATCTTCACTGCGCATGTGTGCGACGTCAGCGTGACGTTTTTCCGCCTTGTCAACAACAGGAAACCACCGGTCGCTCTCGCTCTTGCTGTGAACAACATGGCGGGGGGAGTCTAGGAACGCCGACTTATACACTCAAGTTCATTTAAAGCTGCAGGAAGCAGGAATTTATCCTCCTCCTCTTCCTCTTCTTCCTCTCCACAGCCCACTCGCTCTACCACGCCGGTTCAATCGCTCATTCTCTACATTTTCTCTCTGACATTTCACTGCCAAGTGCTTTTTTCCTCCTCTCTCCGTTTTTCTTTCCGCTCGCTCCGAGCGCATCGTTTGTCAGGCCTCCCAAAAACCAGACGCAGACAGAACTGCCAAGTTTGGCAGGAAGTTCTGCGCATGCTTAAAAGATTTAATCTGATCCAACGCTTGGTACATGTATACACACGTCATGATCGGATCATTTCATTTAGTGTCCATGTAAACAGAGATTTTGAATTTCCGATCAACCAAGGTTTGGATCGGATCGGGGAAATTTTGCGCATGTAAACGTAGCTAATGACATCCGTATAAATTCAGACACTGGAAGGACTACGGTGCTAGTATTGTCGGACCTCAGTGCAACGCTTGATGAGGTTGAGTACTTGATTTTATTAGAGCGTCTGGAAAACTTGGTTGGCCTGTCTGGTACTGCAATGGACCGGCTTAAATCCTACCTGAACCCTTAACCCTTAAGATCACATGCGGGGTTTCTCAAGGCTCCATTCTGAGGTTCCTCCTATTCACCATCTACATGCTCCCAAGATCAGTTACATCAACTATGCAGACGACACACAGCTTTACATCACAAAGTGTCTAGGTGACTATGAACAATTAATAAAAACTAAACTGAAATAATAATCTTCGGAAAGGAGGAGAGATCCAGAGTTAGCTCACGGCTTCAGCTACTACAGCTAGAAACCACTGAATATGGCCTAGATGACATGCACCTCTGAACCTTCAGAGGTGCATTAAGGCAGTGACTAAGTCAGCCTTTTATAACCTGAAGATAAAAGGCAAATAAAGATCTAAAAAAAAAACTCATTCACACATTAATCTTTAGTAGAATTGATCACTGCAAGTCTCTTCATAGGTTTAGGCCTAAAAAGTCCATCAGGCAGCTGCAGCTGATCCAAAAGTCTGCTACTTGTTTCCTCACTAGAACTAAGAAAGTAGAGCACATCAGCCCGGTTCTGAAGTGCTTCCACTGGCTCCCTGTAGCTCAGAGATTAGACTTTAAAATCCTTCTGTTAGCCTAGAAATCACTGAATGGATCAGCACCTCAATGCATTACAGATCTATTGTCAGTGGATCTACCTTCCAGATCGCTAGGGTCTCCTAGTTCCAGCCTACTCTGTTCATCCTGAACTAGAACCAAGCATGAAGAATCAGCATTTGGTTCCCGTGCTTCAACTGTTTTATTTGTTTTACTACCTGCTTTTATCATTTTTTTAATCTTTATTTGCTTTTATTTTTCTTCTATTTTATAGACTATTTTGCGTAAAGCATTTTGAATTCTGCATGTACTGAATGGTACAGTATAAATGAACTTGCCTTGCCTTTAACTGCTGGTTCAGAGCAGTGAGCAGCTCTGAACACGGATGCTGTGAAGTGGGGTCATGTTGTGTTTATACTGAAGCTGGCAGTAAAGGAGGTGTTTGAAAAATCGCAGCTTCCTGCAGGAAGACGGATCAACCTTCAGAGCTGAAGGCTTTGTTTTCCACAGTCGTTGTTAAACACGCAACAAAACCCAAACAGGCTTTGCAGAGATGAAGCCAGTCGTCTGAAACCTCCTGATTTATTAAACCCTTTATGTTTTTAAGCTTCATTTGCTGCAAAGGTTTCAATGTCCAGATCAGCAGCTGCATCTTACAATCAGTGCAAAAAAAAAAATCAACACTAAAATTCAGTAATTTAGTTTAAAAAGGGGACTGAGTATAACCAATGGATGTCCTGGATGGGATCAGCCATTTTCAGCTCCAGATTCTGCCATCTGATTGGACGATCTGTCACCCATTAGAACCCACTGGTTCTGATAAATAGAATCAGTTGGAGCTGCTGAAAGCTTCACTGCCTGAACAGAAACTGTCTGGTTAGAGACGTCATCCAGACTAACACTGCTTTGGCATCAGAGAGGGAACTTCCTGTTTTTGCCAACAGAAAAGGCCTATTTATACTCATAAACCAGGTGTGTTGCAGTTAACGCAGATATGCCCCGCCCCTTTCGCAGACACTCTGATTAATCTCTCCAAAATCGTATGTGACCCCAGACCGTGCCGCAGACAGGAGGCCTCTGATTGGTCAAATCTTCATTCGCTCTACTCTATGCATATTTCCTGTTTGGTACCTTACCGGCTTGTTTTGTTTGTATGACCGCCATTGTGGAAAACGACTCGTGAAAATGGACCAGCTAGAAGAGCGAGGTGCGTGAGAACGCTGGGACCCTTTTTCCACCTGGTCTTCTTCGCCCTCATGTCCCTCCGTTGTCACACAAGCTTGCACTTCCTCACTGCCTCGGCCGTATCTAGACCCACAGCTAGTTCCTGATTGTCCTTCTTGTGTTGCAGACCATGCTTCTAAATTGGGCATAAATCAAAAATATCTTCAAAAAGCTCACTGCGACACACTGCTGTGGTGATAACCAGCCCTTAAGGTTTAGGTAAAGTAAAGTGGAGGTGAGGTTCAGGTTAGGGATGCATCGAAGTTTTAGATTCTTGTCTATATAACAGTTAAATTACACTTTAGTGTTTTAGGTTTTGAGCCTTTAGCTTCTCTATTTTTATCGTTTGAGAAAAGGAATTAACGATGAAATAAATATGTAGACCTGAGGGACATTTGATGATGAATCAAAAAAAAAAAAAAATACATATATTATTTATCTTTGGAATAATTGTTACTTACTACTTATACTTCAGCGATAGTATCAAGGTGTTACTTTATTGTATCTCTTATAGTATATCTGTTGGTTGTGCTGCTCTTTAAACATCTCTTTGCAGGTGATGAAGCAGACTGAAGATGTTTTATCATTATCTCCTTTTTATCTCCTCCTTAATCTTTTCTCATTTTTTCTGTTTTTCCTTTCCTGTTCTATTTACATTGCAGTGTGCATATAATCTGTAAAACTCCCTGCATGAATTATAATTAGGGATCCACCGATCCAATATTTTTATCGGCATCGGTCCAGATATAAAGAAAAAAAAAATTTAGATCGGTATCGGTGCTAATTGCTATGCTCTGCGGTCATGCGGCAGCGCAACAACACAACACGGCCATATTGTTGATGATGAAGCGAGCGAAAGGATCTGCAGTGTGTAGGTGGGAGAAATGTTCCAAGGGCGGTGTTAAATCTTCTAACTATAACTGCATCAACTTATTGAAACACCTCCAGAAGTTTCATGAAAAGGAAGATGCTGAGATTATCGGACTCGGCAAACAAAAAGGAAGCAGCGGAAAGCAGCTAACTTTGATGGAAGCAAAGGAAAGAAGGGAATTTTTTCCCATGTAACAGATACAGGCCAAAAAAATCACAGAGATGATACTTTTCTTTACATGTTGACCAAGTCATAGAACTTTTGATTTAAGATTTTGTGCACAGTTGTAAAATAAAAGTCATAACATTTATATTTGGGTTCTTTCCTATTTTTTTTTTAAGAAAAGGGAAATCAAATCATATGCACAGAAGAAGGATCCCAGTTTTTTTTTTTTTTTCACACAATAAAACCATTTTTTAGGTAATAATTTAGGGCTGTTTTTGGTATCGGTATCACATCAGTATCGGCCGACATTAAACTTCAAATATCGGTATCGTATCGGAGGTGGAAAAAGTGAATTGGTGCTCCCTAATTATAATAAAGCTATTTATATGCATAAATCAAGCGGAACACTATGGCGATAGCTAGGGATGCACGATATAATCAGCCCCCTATCGGTATCGGCCTGTATCGGCCTTAAAACTGAATATCGGACATCGGCCACCCCACCGATATTTAACCCGATATTTGATCAGCTTCTGAGTTTCTAAAGTCTAAAACAAACAAAAAAATACTACTTCTTCTTCCTAAAAAACTTCTTTTTTACAGACTTAAAAACTTCTAAAGATGAGGGAAAAAATATTGATACATTAAAATATCCCAATATCTTCATATGCTGATATATTGCCATTTAAAAACACCATATCAATCTTTTACTAATGAAATATTGCTATACGTCATCGTTATGCTCCGAAATCCCCCGAAAATTCACGAAATTTTGCCATATTTTTATATGTTGATCTATTGACGCGGTATCGATCTATTTTACTAACAAAATCTCACAAGAATTTGCAAAATATCACGAGAGTTTGTAACAGAACGATGAAATTTCACAAGATTTTGAAAGTAAAATAGATCGATGACGCGTTTTTAAAAATCTATTTGATATCAGCATATGAAAATATATTTGACTATATTATTTTTCAGTGTCAGAAATGGATAACAAAACTGCTATTTTCAATGACTACTTATTTTTGTCCATCTTTAACAACAGTATTGATATCGGTTATCGGCTACATGAGTTTTAAAATATCGGCATATCGGATATCGGCCAAAAACCCAATATTGTGCATCCCTAACGATAGCCGCACTGCTCCACTTGTGAAAGTAAAATCTGTTGGCCTCTTTTTGGCATCAAGACAATTATTCTTATTGCCACATTGCCAGACAGGACACTGGGAAAAAATAAATAATAATAATTGTTAGTTAGAGTATTTTAAATCCATTTCTGAAGTATTTAGGTATAAATGCCATATTCATTCACACCCTGGAATTAAAATGAATCAAGAATAGTATTTTTTTAGCTATATTAAGGCTGATTTAATACCTATCAAGCTCTTTTTTGAAATATATGAAAAAAATATCCGTTATTTAAACTCTTGATCAACAAAATCTAAAGTTTTATGATTGTTTGTGGTTTTTTTTCCCATGGCATTAACTAAATGGCTTTAATCACCTCATAGAGATTTATTATGAAAGAAAACCCACCAAAGTTGCCTCATAATGCCATGAAGATTCAGAACTTAATTAAAAGAAGATGTAAATTAAAATGTTTGAAAGCATTTAGCTCCTAGTTGGTTGGAATCGGAGGAACGATGAGTTTAGAAAGGCACTGATCACTGCAAAAATGGTCTAGAAATAAGTAAAAAAGTATTTTTACTCTTAAAATAAGATAATTAGATAATATGCACTTGAAATAAGACAATGCGGTTGCTTTTTCTTATTTTAAATGTAAATTGTCTTGTTCCATTGGCAAAGTAGCTCACTTACCTCTTCAATTCAAGAACAAATGCACTTAGTTTAAGAAAAATTACTTATTTAGATTTTTTAGGATGAAGTTTAGGCTGAGGTTAGTGTTAAGTAAACATGGGTGAGGTTTAGGGCAGAGAAAGGGTTAAAAATGACTGGGAGTCGACACATGGTCCTCACTACGTATAGCAAAGGGAGAAAGTGTGTGTGTTTGTGTCAGAGGGCCTGTCAGCGCCGCGGGAGAGAAGCAGACCGGAAACAAACAAACGCTGAAGCTTTCCCTCCTCCTGCTGGTTCCCATGGAGATGAGATCCGGTCAGTATGCAGAGCGAGTTTAGATGATCCTCATGGTTACTCCGTTATTAACTTTTGTGGCTTCTGGATCAGAACTAATTTAATAAAGTTTGCTGAGCCCATTCCCATCCTGACCACAGGAGGGCGATGGGGGAGGACAATGAATCTCTGTGGTGAACTGGCTGATAAACCACTGAAGCTTTCACTGGTTTGCCAGAACCAGAACAGAACCGGCACCATTTCCCTCTTTTTGCTCGGTAACTGGGGGCTGAAACAAGCAACCAGGTGCTACCCGGTCCTTTAATTAGTCCTGAATAATGAGCCGACATGTTGGAGGCAGCATGAAGCATCAACGAGCTGCACTACAGTGAGCACGGCGGGGGCAGCATCATGCTAAGTGCTGTCTTCCTTTAAATAAAAAGAAGCTAAGCTACACTGGAAAAAACAAGCTAGAAATAACTAAAGATTTCTTAAATTAAGCGTATTTACCCTTAATTTGAGTAGATAAATGAAATAGTTTGCAAATAGAATGAGTATTTTTACTCTTAACATCTGATAATTTGATAATATGCACTTGAAATAAGGCAATGCAATTGTGTTTTCTTATTTTAAGTGTAAATTGTCTCTTTTACCTCCTCAATCCAAGAACAAATGAACTTATTTTAAGAAAAAAATGATATAAATTAGATATAATGTCCTTTTAAGCTCCAGGATCCTGCAGGAAAAGTGCAGACATAGAAGAACCAAGGATGAAAGTTCTGAAGGGCTCAGCCTGAGCCCAGAGATGCATCAGTGCAGTTAGTGACCCGTTATCGGTCTGCTGCCCAGAGGTCAAAGGTCAGAGATGGAAAAACTGTCAACAGAACTGAGTGAGCGTGAGCAGAACTAACATGGATGCAGCGATGTCGGGCGAAGGAGCCAGAAGTTCTGCAGCCATTTCAACCTGCGGGTCGGGTTCTGCTCCCTCCCGATGGGGAACCAGCAAACAGGAAGTGAAAACCGTCCTGAAGGAGGAAGTTGGTTGGTTCCGCTCAGACCTCAGCAGGTAAACATTAACTGAAGCAGTTAACAGATGAGTTCAGAACCACTGGGACCTTAGATCCAGAAAGAACCTTTCACAATAAAAGCTGAAGATTCTTCTGATCCTTTCCTTCAGAACTTCTTCAAGCAGATATTTCATTTCTTCAGTCTTAGAACCAGAACTTTCTGGGTTCTCCATGCAGAAGGAGAACAGAGAGAATTAGGAAAATAAAAGCTTGAGCGTGGATCCTGTCCGACCCGATCCAGGAGATGAAATCATTTTCTGACCCATAAAACCCTCAAAGATTTTCCCTCCAAACAAAACATCAACAGTGAACTAATTAACCAGCCTGAATTGGACCCGATGCACCGAAACAGTCAGAACCAGGTCCAATTCAGGCTCAATGCACCACGACCCACTGGACCCGGTTCTGTAAATTACAGGCAATTTCTAGAGTCCAAAGAACCTTCCAGAAACATAGAACCAATATTTTGATTTTGTTCTTAAAATTAGAAAAACTAAAAACAACGAGGAAGCTTATCAGAACCATACCGGATCAGATCCAGAACCTTTCACCATTACAGGTCTTGGTAAAGTACTTATTCTCCACATAAACAGATTCATTCATGATTGACTCATTTTATCTGCTGGCAGAGTGGGTCGGGTCCGATTCCCATCAGGACCGAACGCATCCATCAATCAGTCAGTGATTTTCTGAACAGAATCTTCTGGAAGTTTCTCCATTATCCAGAAAAAAAAATCTTTCAGAGATAAAATCTGCAGCAACTCATCAAGCATCTGATCAGAGTCACAAAGGCCGGCGGCCCAGAACCGGGCCGGGCCTCCTCACCTTGTCTAAAGGGATCCAGCGTCTCCTCCGGGCGAGCCTTGGTCCGCATCGGTCCCGGTTCTGCCCGATCCAAAGGTCAGAAACGTTAAATCGGGGCCGTCTCACGGCATCACGGTCGCAGCTCAGATTCAGAGGAGGAACCAGAACCACGGGCCAGAGAGAAGTGAGATCAGAGGCTCTGGTGTCACAATGCTGCCGTTTGTGGCAGGAACCAGGCGGCAGACGGGTCGGACTGCAGCGCAGAGCCGCTCCCACTCACAGCATTCCACCACAACGGGCCGCATTCAGCAGAAGCACACGCTGCGGACCGCACTGCAAAGATCGCTTCTTAAGAAGAGATAAAAAAAACATTCCCTCTTTGGGTTTGTTCTCACAGCGAAGCGTCAGATGATGACGGCTCCATGATGAGCGATCCGTTAGAAGCTCGTTAGGAGTGATGAGGCGTTCAGAGGGTGAGTGGGCTGACCGAGGTCAGCAGCAGGAGAAGAAAGGAAGGAGTTCTGCTCTGATCTGGGTTCTATCTGCTGCATCGGGTCAGGAAACATCCCTGCGGAGCTCCAGGATCACAGCCAGACCTCTGGGAGCAAACATTCGGGTTCCTGCTGCTAAAACCTTATCTTTCTAAGGACCCTGGAGGGGAAGAGCTTCAAACGGTCATTTTCTCTGCTGCAGGTCAAACATGGACGGATCCCCCCCCCATGATAATAAAACCTATCTTTATAAAGATATATTTAACACAAAGGTTTGACTTTGAGGTTTAATATAGATTATATTTTCTCTATACTGCCTAATAAATACTGTAATATGTAAAATATGTATTTTTTTTCCAGTTCTGACAGACTTCCACCTCTACACAGCGTGACAAGAAGAGGAAAAGCGAGGTCCACCTGATGCAGGAGTAGAAGTCATCCTGCAGCCGACGGAGCAGATTCACATCAATTCAATTCAGTTTATTTCTATAGCGCCAATTCACAACACATGTCATCTCAGCTCACTTTACAGTTCACCAGATCATCCAGTCACATTGATTCAAAGTTTTCTATCTACTGAAAACCACTTGATTGCATCGGCTCATTGACTTGAAGGCAATCCCTCACACTAAGCATGCTTGCAGCGACAGTGGAGAGGAAAAACTCCCTTTTAACAGGAAGAAACCTCCAGCAGAACCAGGCTCAGTGTGAGCGGCCATCTGCTGAGGCCCACTGGGGTTCAAGGAGCAGGGTTTATACAGGAATCAATAACCCAAATTTAATGCTCTTAGAAATAATTTTAATGCCACCAACAGGTACCCGTCGACAGGCTGCAGCCTTGTCCCGAATTCCTTGTTTCCAGCCACTTTTGTTGAAATTTGCTTTTTTTCCCCCCATTCTCTAGCATTTTCTCTGACTCAAGCATACAGCTTTGCGATCAACCAGAAGCAGTTCCACGCAAATATTTAATAATTTAATCTAAAAAATATATATTTTTAATAAAGCATTTTAAATGCCACAATACACACATTTAATTAACTTTAATGCCAATTAAGGCCTTAATTTAAAAAATAATAATTTAATGACTTTTAATGACTTTTAAAGACCCCTGGAAGCCCTGAAGGAGACAGAAGCAGAGATAGAAAAGCAGCTGTAAAAGGCGGCCCCATCAAGAAAACACACAGCCAGGCAGACGAGCTCCGAGCCAGCTCCCATGTCAGAGGATGAAGAGAGCACATCCAGTTAGTCACAGTCAGAGAAACAGGACTACACTGAAAAACAGGCCGATCATTAGAAAACATTTCACCGGAATCCATAAAGAAACGGCATAAATCAGACGGCAGCAGCAACGTTCAGCGACCAGCTGATGAAACACTCGTTAGCAGCCAACGGGAACGCTGAGCCAGTTGTGTTCTTTATCTGATTGGAGATGCTGATAGCCCATAAAAAGATTATGGTAGCAACATTTAGGAAATACAGAAGCCTTTTCTAAATCTGTGTACTTGTGCGTTCTCGTGTAATCGTGAAACATCATCATCCTCAGCCCTAGTACTGTTTAATTTCACAAGAACAGCAGACAGAGAAAAGACAAAGTCCCCGCATGTTGTTCTCACTCCTCCCTATTTACCCAGCATGCATCAGAGCAGACTTGTCCGTTCTTGAGATTGACAGCTGTCCCAGCATGCACTGCAGGAGCAGCTGATAGAGCTCAGAGTATTAAGTTTAAAGTTCTCTTTTCTGTTGCTGTTGTTCAGTAAAAGTACGTTTTAAGATCAATTGAGGCGAGAATGTTATACTTTTAAGCGTCATTGTATGGCCAATTTACTGATTTAATGTGTAATTTAAAAAAGTTCCAAAGTTGAGAGGACTGCTGGCTCTGATGGCGAGTTTTTTTTTTATTTGTTCATGTGATTTGAGTTTATCTGACTGTGTTTATTATTATTCACCCACTAAATAAAAAAAGTCAAAATTTATTATAATCTAAAGACTATTAATAACAGGAGGTGAAATGCAGCTCCAGACGAGCAGAGCGTGTGGTGATGTCATCAGTACGCTTCTGTTCCAATTTATCCATATTTATGCTGCGTGCTTCCGTTCTCCCAGAGTCCACACTTTCCTGTGTTCTTCTGAAGAACGTACTTGGGGAGGACACGAGTCCGTACTCACGTTCTAGTGAATTGAACGCCCAGAGGGCCCTGTCTGTTAGCCATGCTAATGTTGCTAAATGTGCTAAAAATAATGCTAATTAGTTTAAAAGATGTCATCAGGTCAAGTTCCTATGCTGCTCTTCTAAAATCATATTTAATTGCATCATCACTTCCATAAAGAAACGACAACAAATGAACCCATGGCTGAAAGTAAAATAAACAAACAAAAAAAAAACTCAGTTAATTTACTCTGTAGCGTTCATTATAGATCATTATAGATCTGCATGAAATATTTCTATGAGGGCTCCTCTCACACTCAGAGATAGAGCGCCAGCAGCTGCACCGCTTCCAGCTGCTGATCTCTATCTCAGTTCCCTCTGAAGGCAGCAAATAAATGCAGCAAAATTAAAACAAAGGCGACAGTAAGATGGAGAACCTGGAGAAACTGTGGAGGTTAGAAAGCCTCAGACTGAACATTTCATATGGAGTAGAGACACAGCAGCCTCCAGAGAAACCACCATCATCATCATCATCCTCACCATCACCATCATCATCATCATCACCGTCATCATCACCATCATCATCATCCTCATCGTCATCATCACCATCATCATCCTCACCATCATCCTCATCATCACCATCACCATCATCCTCATCATCATCATCCTCATCACCATTATCACCATCCTCGTCATCATCACCATCACCATCATCATCATCATCACCATCATCACCGTCCTCATCATCATCACCATCATCATCATCCTCACCATCATCATCATCATCATCCTCATCGTCACCATCATCATCCTCACCATCATCCTCATCATCATCATCCTCATCACCATCATCATCACCATCACCATTATCATCATCACCATCCTCATCACCATCCTCATCATCACCATCCTCATCACCATCCTCATCATCATCATCACCATCATCACCATCATCCTCACCATCACCATCATCCTCATCATCACCATCCTCATCATCCTCATCATCCTCATCACCATCATCATCATCCTCATCACCACCATCACCCTCATCATCACCATCATCATCATCATCCTCACCATCACCATCATCCTCATCATCACCATCATCACCCTCACCATCACCATCATCCTCATCATCACCATCATCATCACCATCATCATCCTCATCATCAACATCATCATCCTCATCATCACCATCCTCATCATCATCACCACCATCATCATCACCATCACCCTCATCATCACCATCCTCATCATCATCCTCATCATCATCATCACCATCATCATCATCCTCATCACCACCATCACCCTCATCATCACCATCATCATCATCATCCTCACCATCACCATCATCCTCATCATCAGCATCATCACCCTCACCATCACCATCATCCTCATCATCACCATCATCATCCTCACCATCATCCTCATCATCACCATCCTCATCATCATCACCATCATCATCATCACTATCATCATCCTCATCACCATCATCATCCTCACCATCACCATCATCCTCATCATCACCATCATCATCACATCATCATCCTCATCATCACCATCATCATCCTCATCATCATCATCATCCTCATCATCATCACCATCATCATCCTCATCATCATCATCCTCACCATCACCATCATCCTCATCATCACCATCATCATCACCATCATCATCCTCATCATCAACATCATCATCCTCATCATCACCATCCTCATCATCATCACCACCATCATCCTCACCATCATCATCACCATCACCCTCATCATCATCATCATCATCATCATCATCACCATCCTCATCATCACCATCATCATCATCATCCCTGAGGCTATAAAGGAAAAGTCTGGTCAGCAAGGAATAATCAATGGATTATTATTTATATCTTAAACCAACCATTGGCGCTGATTTATTTAATTTAGCGGGATCAGTAAAAACATAAAAACAATAACTTTTGTTGTGATCACTGAGTCTGGGAGCGGCCATTTCTTCCCAAATATAGTAACCCCTCCCTCCTGCCATCTTCCAGCAGTGACGTCACGGTGCGGTAAGCCTAGCGCCATTCTCCCCGCTTTACAAGCTAAATCAATGGGAACTACTAGACACATCTGCAATCAACAACAATTATTGAAGATTTCCAGAGGACTTCCAGAGGACACCATTGAAATTCACCAGAGCTATAGTGAAACTGACAATAACCACGTGCATGGCAGCTGGATGTTGGAATACATCGGGTAAAAGTGAAAAAAAAAGAAAAGTTTTTTCACCTTTCTCTTTCTGATTCCTGATCCTCCTGGGACTTGATCAACAGCCGATACCGCACCGTGACGTCACAAACCAGTAGGTGGCAGTAGAGTTCTTTGACAAACCGGGATGCCTCCAGTAAAGCACATTCACATGAAAATTACTCTGAATTAAAAACACTGATCATTTATTGAACAGGATGTAATAATTTCATATTTAAAGAACTTTCACAAGTTTGAATTCTGAATATGACCAAACTTTTCCTTTAAAGGTCGATTCTCAATAAACAGCGAGAGGAAACCCTTTAATGGGTTCATCTCTGGAGTCGACATCTCAGCAACTTTTCAGGTCGTTTTTTAAAGTCATTTCCTTTCATTTTCATCAACAGTCTCTTTAAGAAACGCATTTTTTAAAGTTTAATCTGTGTTTCAAAGTCTTATCTTTATGCCAACTGAACATGGTGTGACTCACTGATAAGAACGAAAGCAGCAGATCCAGTATGGGGCGCTAAAATGAGCTTTAAATCAAACTACACGAACTAATTAGGGACCAGGTCCTAAACATCTGCTCCATCCCATAATGATAGGAAAACCTGCCTTCACACTGAGCCTATAGGAACCAGCCAGCAATAGGTAGGGTGGGGGCAGACCAGCTGGACGCAGTCAGTAATGATGTTCTTCATGGTTCTGATTTGATTAAAGCTGATTCTGAAAGTCCAAATCAGGACTTTTCAGCTCCAAGCGGCCAGAAGAGATCCACAACTCTGGTTCCTCCTCCGCTTTAATGTCCTGATAGGATCTGGACCTTTGGACAGAACCACAGGAACAGAACCAGGCAGCTGGATGGCAACCAGCCGGGCCTCCCAGCATCATCCTCTGCTGGTTCCTAAGTCCAGGTGGAGCTGCAGTAAGCCGCACTAAGCCACAGAACAGAACCGGCTGCCAACAGGTTCTGCTGCGGTTTCTGTCACCGACCCGTTCAGTTCATGTCCAGAACTTCACCCAAACACATCAGAAGATGGTTTAAAGTTGTAGGGAAGCGGCTGTTCCAAACGTTGCATTTCCGAATTCTCCCGAGTGGTGCCCGACTTTACACCAGTGAATAAAGTGAATGATTGGACGATTATCAAGGGGGCGGGATTGTTGTGCCAGAAGGTTCGCCAGCAAGTTTAGTTGTGGCCGGTTTGTCGGAAGCATCTTGCTAACCAGTTAGCAACTTAGTGCTAATAGGTTCCAATGGGAAATTCCATTGGGACCAAGTAGCACTAAATTGGTGACTTAGAAACGACACTGTCAAGGAACGACAGATGACCGTTGATATATGATTGGCTGAATTTAGGTGTAAAAGCTGACTTATAACTAACTGGCCTGCATAAGATAACGAGAAAAAAAAAAAGATTTTAAGACAGGATTTTTTTTTTTTATAAAAATTTTCTACATTTTGAGACAATATCGTCTGATAAAGATTACATTTATATACATGTTTAAGCCTGAATGATTTAACATTTAAATATGACTCCCCCACAACTATTAAAGCACAAGACCAGCATTATTCAGAGGACTGCAGGGTTGGAGACAGAGGCCTGCCGCACCTTTCAGATAAATAATAGCAAAAATAAAAACAGATCATTTCATCTGTTTGAAGTTGGATCCAAATCAAATGGAGCCTTTCCCACTGTGGTTCTGGCTCTGGTACCACATTCCTGCTGTGCTTAGTGGAGACCAACAGGATTCATGCCAGCAGAACCTCCATCTCCAACAACAGAACTCTAACCAGAATGAAATCCACTCAACGGTTCTGAAAGACTGAAGGTTCTCATAAACCTGCAGCGATTCTGATCCGACGGTTAGCTTGAAGAGCTTCAACAGGTGTCTGGTTCCGAATCAAAGCAATTCAGCAGTGCAAACAGGGTCAAACCTCCTTCACAGAGAGGTTTGGAACCTGGTACCAGTTATCAGAGCTCCTGACAGCAGCTGGACCCAGTTCTATGGCCCTTGGTCCATAGTCTGACCCGTTCTGAACAGAACCGTGTCTGAAAGCAGCTAAAGAAGCAACAGGAGGTTCTGGACTGGATCCATCTCCCAGCAAAGTATTAAACCAAACCAGAACCAGAATCTTTCCACAAACGGTTTCAATAAGGCTGGAACAAACTGAGCTAAGTGGTTCTGATGGGAAACACTGGGAGCGAGTGGACACACCTCCAAAGCGGGCTGCGGCCCGGTGCCGGGATGGAGACACCAGCTCCTTCACCATCTGCAGAACCTGCATGTTAGGGGGAGGCAGCAGGAGGCGTCCTGAGCCGGCGGCGCCTCTCGCGCCCCAGGACCTCCTCAGGACTCATCACCTCCCAGCAGGACTCCCAGATCCTCGGTGACGCCGGCTCCAGGTGCCAGATCCGGTCCCGGCTGCTGCGGTTCGGCCGCGTTTCCCGGGTCGCCTGCAGAAGCTGCAGCTTCAGCAGCAGGACGCCGCTGTTCAGGCTGCGCTCCGACGCACCAAGAGGCGCCGCGGTCTGGACTCCACTCCTGGTGGCAGGGAGGCGGACGCTGTTCGCCGGCGGCTCTGCAGACTGAGCGCGCTCATGTCCGTGTGATGTGTGGCTCAGCTGGAGCGCCCCTCCCTCCTCTTTGGATGCTGAACCGAAGCCATCGGTCGCTCCCTGCTGCAGCTGCCTTCCTGCTCCCCTCCTCTCATCCTCCAGATCCACATTAATGAGCGCCTCCACAGCACCCCCCACCCCCATTGTACTGCTGTATCTCCCCCCTCACCTCCCTCCCTCCCTCTGCTGTGAAGCTGAAACATGAGCAGAATGGAAAGTGATGATCTGGACCACCCAGAGGGAACGCCTTCCGCCCTCTCCTCTCCTTTCCTTTCCTCTCCTTTCCTTTCCTTTCCTTTCCTTTCCTTTCCTTTCCTTTCCTTTCCTTTCCTTTCCTTTCCTTTCCTCTCCTCTCCTTTCCTCTCCTCTCCTCTCCTCTCCTCTGTAAAAAGTTTCCCTCTGATCAACGATGGAAATCCCAACTTTGGTCTCATCAGTTGGTCTGAATGCAGAAGATTCGCCATAAATCATTATTATGCTTCATTCTCAGGCAGCAGAACCAGATGCTTCCTCTCAGAATACCATCAGTGACAGGAGGATGCTTAGAAGATGCTTCTGATTGGTTAATACAAACATTCCAGGTAACCTGCAGGTGTATTTTGAGGAAACGCTGCAAAAGGGGTTGCTTCCTGCTGGATTAAACTGGAAAACTTAAGATATCAAGAGGAGGAGGTGAACCTCCACCTGTTGGGCTGTCCAGTGTCCCGCTATCGTGCGGTTCTGGAAGGAGGTGGGGTCTGTGACTAGAGTTGCAAACTCACTGGGAAAAAAAAGGGAACCCTCATGTGCGTGCCAGCTGACCCCTGCCTTTACCCCTCCAGGCATGGGGATTTTTTGCATGTTTTTTTTACTATTTGACTCAAATCTGCATTGATTTGCATGCATTTGTCACTTCAAGGCTGGACTATTGTAATTCTTTACTATCAGGAAGTCCACAAGCTGTAGTTAAAAGCCTTCAGCTGATCCAAAATGCTGCAGCCAGAGTTCTGATGAAAATTAAAGAGAGATCATATCTCTCCTATCCTGGCTTCTCTTCATTGGCTTCCTGTTAAATCAAGAATAGGTTCTGCTGGATGTTTCTTAATGTTAAAAGGGAGTTTTTCCTCTCCACTGTCACTACAAGCTTGCTTAGTGTGAGGGATTGCCTTTGAGTCAATAAGTCGAAATCACAATCAACTGGTTTTCCTTAGATAGAAAACTTTGAATCAATTTCACTGTATGATTTGGTGAATAGAATAGAAATAATACGGGACAAAGTGTGTTCCTTTTCCTCTAAATACGGGACAGGTGCTTCTATTTCTAAATACAGAACGATTCCATTTTTCAAGGGATGGTTTGTAACCCTATCTGTGACCAACAGGTAGGTTAATCCGGGTTTGTTAACTGTTTATTAACCGGGTTTTATAAATGAGTGACTCAAAGCTAACCGTTGGAAGCTCCTGAAGCAGATCAGAGATGATCGTTTTCTTTCATGGAACGGTTCAGAACCAGGCCATCCCTCCAGAACCGACATAAAACCCAGATTGAATTGCAGAAATCCTCAGTGAAAAGCTTGAAAACTGAACTGATCCCAACGTCTAATTTTAAATCACCTGATCAGGGTCAGACCACTATTAAAAGTGATTAACCCGAAACAGAAATGTTTATTCTGACTCCAAAGCATCCAGAGGTTCTGCTGCAAGAAAAGTTTATAAAGTGATAAGCCCAATAAGGTTCTGATGAACAGGAGAGTTTGACTGAACCAGGAAAATAGAACCACAGATATCAGAGTCCCTGTTGAGATCTGATCACAGTTTAAAAAGGTTTAAGTGTTTCTGTTTCAAATTGGTATCGTTTCACAGTATTTGGTTTAAAATCTTTCCATTTTACAGCATATATGTTTTACAGCCTTTTCTTAAAAATCCCTTTTTTTCCCCTGTTTCAAAGAATTTATGCTGTAAAACATTTGTTTAAAAACTTTTCTGTTTTTTAAAATGTTTCAATTTGAAAATGTTTCTCTTTTGAAATGCTTCTCCTTTAAAATGTTTGTCTTAAAATATTTCTCGTTTAAAACGTTTCTCTTTTAAAATGTTTCAATTTCAAAATTTTCTCTTAAAATGTTTAAATTTTAAAGCATTTCTCTTTTAAAATGTTTACAATTCAAAATATTTCTCTTTTAAAACGTTTCTCTTTCTAATTTATGCTGTAAAACATTTGTTTAAAAAATTTTTTGATTTTTAAAATGTTTCAATTTGAAAATGTTTCTCTTTTAAAATGTATCTCATTTAAACTGTTTCTCTTAAAATGTTTAAATTTTAAAACATTTCTCTTTTAAAACCTTTCTCTTTGAAAATGTTTCAATTTTCAAACGTTTCTCTTTTAAAATGTTTCATTTTTTAAATATTTCTCTTTTAAAACATTTCTCTAGGAAAATGTTTTAATTTTAAAACAATTCTCTTTCAAAATGTTTCTCTTTTAAAGTTTCAATTTTAAAATATTTCTCTTTTAAAACGTTTCAAAGGGAAAAGTTTCTCTTAAAATGTTTCATTTTAAAAAAAATTCTCTTTTAAAACACTTCTCTATGAAAATGTTTTAATTTCAAAATTTTCGCTTAAAATGTTTAAATTTTAAAGCATTTCTCTTTTAAAATGTTAACAATTTAAAATATTTCTCTTTTAAAACGTTTCTCTTTGAAAATTTTTCAATTTTCAAAAGTTTCTCTTTAAAAATTCTTTTTTTCCCTGTTTCAAAGAATTTATGCTGTAAAACATGTTTCAAAAATTTTTTGATTTTTAAAATGTTTCAATTTGAAAATGTTTCAATTTTCAAACGTTTCTCTTTTAAAATGTTTCATTTTTTAAATATTTCTCTTTTAAAACATTTCTCTAGGAAAATGTTTTAATTTTAAAACAATTCTCTTTCAAAATGTTTCTCTTTCAAAAAGTTTCAATTTTAAAATATTTCTCTTAAAACGTTTCACTTTGAAAAAATTTCAATTTTAAAACGTTTCTCTATGAAAAAGTTTCAATTTTAAAATATTTCTCTATGAAAACATTTCAAAGAGAAAAGTTTCTCTTAAAATGTTTAGTTTTTTTTAAATTTCTCTTTTAAAACATTTCTCTATGAAAATGTTTCGATTTTAAAATGTTTCTCTTTTACGTTTTAACGTTTGTCTTTCTAAATGTTTCCATTTAAAAATCTCTTTTAAAGTATTTCTCCTTTCAAGTATTTCTGCTTTCAAACCTTTGTGTAAAGCGTTCCTGCTGACCGCGCTGCGTCTCTCAGCATTCCCGTTTCCAGTGATAAAGCATCTCTGCATGTTTGCCTCCTCAGGCAGAGAAACAGAAAGCCCAATTACTGCATTGCTGGACTGGCTCTGCAGCTGCTGTTGCCATGGTTCCGACCCGGCGTTGCTAGGCTGTGACCCCACTCTGTGAGGTGAAGAGTTTTACAAAAGCAACAGTGGCCACTTCAGTGTCGACTGGAGATAAATAAGTGACACCAAAGCTAAAATCCATTATTTCTGAAACAGAGGACCTGCTGTTTCTAACCATGCAGGTTGTCAGCAGAAATCATTCCAGTTTTTTCCATCTTCCTTTTAAAAAACTCTGATTTTAAAGGTGTTCTTCTGCACTCATTCCAGGTTTAAATTTATTCTAGATTTCCCGTAATCCGGCAAGTTCAAACTTCACCCATAAATAACATCATCATCTTCATCTTCTGAAGATCTGCTCCAAGGTGAGAAGAAGAAAGCAGAGGAGCCTCCTGAGGTGAAATGGATTGAGCAGCTTTTAGCGACAGAAAGGGAAGCAGATCAATAAGCTCTCCTCTTCATCTGATGATAGAAGAAACTGTCCTGTCTGACGGATCTCTGGCCTGATCTACAGGCCGCCTTCCCCTGCTGGAAATGCTCCTGTTCCCTTCATAGAAATAATCCTATAAAATACAGGAAAAATGCTCAAACAGAAAATCTCCCTGAGATCCAAACTGTCTGGTTTTTATATCTGTTGGAAAGATTGGAACTGGAAGCAGATTCTCCATTTATTTCCACTCCTGCTGATGTTAAACCTTATAGGAACTCAGTGAAATACTCTGATAATCCACATTTCAAGCCAATGTTACTGGAATCCAGGAAAAGACCTTATTTTTTTTTATAACATTCAAAAAATATGGATATTTTGATGGCAAAAAACGTATGTCAAGTAATAACAAGAAACGCCATCTTGCCCAAATATATTAAGAAAAATAAAAAAAGTGCTTCTTTAATAAATTCATGAAAATCACTCTGAGAGAGATGAAAGAAACACATTTTTTGGTACAACTTAACCCTAGAGGCATTAAAGCTGATACTGGCACTTCCATTTTTTAGTTTATAAACCTAAATATAATTTTAAACTTTACTTTTTTAACTTTTCAATTAGCTTTTTACCTTTTTTCTTGACTTCAGCTTAATTTCCAGTAGCTAATATATCCTTTAAGGGCTCATCTAATTGGTCAAATGCTAAAATAAGATGAACAGTCACGTAGCAGAATCTCTGCCGAATGACTAACAGTGGAATGAATAAAAATGAGCTTTTGTGTCTATTTGAACCTATAAAACACTAGGTTCATTTATTGAAAAAGTACAGTTACCATGTCTCGCTTGGTTTGAAGTAAAAAAAAAAAAAAAAATCCTCCAATTCTGTTTAATTCTCCTCCTCAGTTTTTCTCCTCCTCTTCATCTCTCCCTTTAATCTCCTCATCACTCGCGCTCCTCCTGTTCTGCTGCGTGTCTGTTCTCTTCCTCGCGCAGACGGGCAGCAGTCAGGGCCTGTCGTCCAGCTGCGCAGGGCTGTGGTACTTGTATGTTACTACCACAAGTATAATGTTGAGGTATGCCCAGAAAAAACGTTTATAGCCCCGGCCTGTATTAGAGACCGGCCATTATTTACCTCCTCTGACAGCGAGACCGGCCAATGTTAGAGTCCCGGCCGCTATTGGAATACAGGCCAATATTAGAGAATTTACGGTAATTATATATAAATATTCAATATATTTAAATGGAGCAATAAAGGAGATAATATATTTCAAATGTTTTTATTTACAAATGTTTATTTAAAGCATCTCTTTTTAGAGTAATGGAAAAAAATAATTCATGGTGTCAATTACTGTGATGATTGAAGGATTAATTGGTAATTAAAATAATTGAGAGCTGCTTCCTCAGACATGCTGACAGGGAAGGTTTCCCCAGAGACTTGAGGAATAACTGCAGACCCATTCTAGCTCTGAGAGATCTAGAAAAAGCAGATAGAATGACTATCTTCCGCCGACGCTCCCACTTCCTGTCCTTCCCAGTTTCCTTTCCCAGCGTTGGCACGGTGCCGCTCAAAGCGATGGAAACCAAACGGAAAGATCATCTAAGCTCTGCCTGGCAGCTTCCTGTTTGTCTGCCCCGTGTCACTTCCTGCTCCAAGCATGCAGCCTTCTGACCAATCAGAGCGCAGCTCCAGTGTCCTTCATGGTCAGAGGGTTTAGATGGAGGCTGATCAGAACATCTCCAGGGTTAAAAACCTCAAAGATCCTTTTGTTTATTTTCTTATTTTCCTCTCATCCTGACTTTATGCCTTGTAAAGCTGATGATTTTGAATTGGTTTCACTGGTTTTATTCTATTTTCTGTTACTTTTAACTTGTCAAACGAACGGAGCAGAAGCTGCTGTGTTTATAAAATCCTTCATCTTTAGCTGATAGCTGCTCCTCTCTAATGGAAAGCCAGTCTGTCCACATCCACAGGCTGCAGCATCACAGCCGTTCTGGTTCTGACCTCTCCCAGGCCTGCATGGCTCCACAGCTCATAGACGGATGATCAGAGCCTGACAGTTGGAGCAGAGGGTCACACTGGAGGCCACCACATTTACCCACAATGCTCCCTGTCGCGCTCCCCTCCCACGGCCCAGGCAGGAGGCCGTCATTCATCAGGTTGGGTTGCTGGGTTGGGAGTCGTTTATCACAGAGGTTCTCTTTAGGAAAAGGTTTCTGCTGCAGAGGAAGTGGAGGTCCTCCAGAGTCCAGTTTCTTCTGTCACATCTTCTTCTCTTCAGCTCAACGGGATGCATCCATGGATGAGAACTGATTTAATGTCTGCTGAACTCCTGGAATACTATCCTCCTGTCGAACTGCTTTTAGTTTTTAGAAAATATGCATATTTTCCTTCCACTAAACTTTCCATCAAACACTAAAGATCCTCCTGCAGCAGCTTGATGCAGATATTTTAGATTTATGCCAAATATTGAAGCGTGGTCTGCACTGTGTTATTTCACGCCACAACGCAACAGGGACAATCTAGAACAGGCATCCCCAAAGTCGGTCCTCGAGGGCCGCTATCCTGCAGGTTTTAGAGGTTTCCCTGCTTTAGCAGAACTGATTATGATGACTGCAATTGAGCAAAAGCCTGTTAATGAGCTTTCAATTAAAATCAGCTGTGCTGGAGCAGGGAAACCTCTAAAACCTGCAGGATAGCGGCCCTCGAGGACCGAGTTTGGGGATGCCTGATCTAGAACTAGCTGTGGGTCTAGATACGGCCGAGGCGGTGAGGAAGTGGGGGCAAGTTTGTGCGACAACAGAGGGACATGAGGGGGAAAAGAGCGGGGATCCAGGTGGGAAAGGGTGCCAGTGTTCTCACGCACCTCACTCTTCTAGCTGCTCCATCTTCAGGAGTCGTTTTCCACAATGGAGGTCATACAAACAAAACAAGCCGGTAAGGTACCAAACAGATAAAACGCATAGTTTAGAGCCAATGTAGATTTGACCAATCAGAGGCCTTCTGTCTGGGTCACCAACAATTTCGCAGCAGTGTATGCGGAAGGCACATTTGGGATCACTGTGACACACGCAGACAACCTGGTTTCTGAGCATAAATCAGCCTTTATGCTACGTTCACACCTAAAGCAGCAGAGGCAGCTGGTTTACATGCAGAGTCAATGGTTGATGCTGGTCAATGTGCAGAAAAAAGGTCCTGCAGCGCATTTTGAGCAGCAGGTGGAGTTGGAAATATTTAACTTTAGCTGCAGGACGCACCACATCAACCGATCAGAGAAGCTGATATGAGAGCTGGCAGGGAGACAGACACAGCACTGCTGATGCAGAGCGCTATGATCACTCCTCTGAAACAGTTTAATAACAGCTGAATTAAGAAAGTCGTAGGGTAGCAGCTGTTCCAACCGTTGCTTTTCCAAATTCTCCGTAGTGGTGCCTGACTTTATACTAGTGAATAAAGTGAATGTGATTGGTCCTTTATCAAGGGGGCGGGATTATTGTGGCCAGTGTGCGAAATACCTGTCAATATTTGGGGGGGTCCCCATCTCCCGATTGTTGCGCAATACCGATCTAAATTTTCTCAGTATGCAGTAGGCCTATAACATTTCAAAGTCAAAGTCAGCTTTAATGTCAATTCTTCAGATTCACCAGACATACAAGGACTGTAGAGGACTCGGTAGGCAATAAAAACTTTTTATTTTTATTATCCAGAAGAAATTTTTATTAAAAAGTTCTACTGGATTCACTTTGTATTAGATTTTTTCCTGCTTCACAAAGGTAGGCAGCAGCTTGACAAAGCCATGATGGCAATTATTTTACATTATTATGGAATAGGTATCGGCCGATACTGCACAGCCAGGTATCGGGTATCGGTATCAGGGCCAAAAAATGGCATCGGTGCAGCGGCTAGTTAGCGCGTATGCTAGCGGCTAGTTAGCGCGTATGCTAGCGTCTTTTTAAACTTCTCCTCTCGGTGACCTTTCTTGCAATAAACCTCCAAACACAACATGAAACATAAACGAAATATACCCTTCACATCAAATTACATGCTGTACTGGCTAAAAACGCAGCACAGAGAGAACAGATTCAGCTATGCAGTGTTTACTCGTTAAAAAGGAAGATACCAACTGCTCAACTTCCGGTGCTTTCAAAATAAGACTATATCAAATATTATACATAAGAAAGCTTATAGTATATAACTTAGAAACAATACGCAAATATGAGCAATGGCTTCCTAAGGAGCCAGAAAATTTTATTTAAATTTTTTTTGACACAATTTAAGACCCCCTTTAAATTTTGCTTTAGAGGCTTTCAGGGGGGCTCATTGGTTAATCGGGGGGGGTCGAGCCCCCCCGTATTTCGCACTTTGGTTGTGGCAGAAGGTTCACAAGCAAGTTTGGTTGTGGCCGGTTTGTCGGAAGCATCGTGCTAACCGGTTAGCAACTAAGTGCTGGCAGGTTCCCAATGGGAAATTCCATTGGGACCAAGTAGCACTACATTGGTGACTTAGAAACGACACTGTCAAGGAACGACAGATGACCGTTGATATATGATTGGCTGAATTTGGGTGTAAAAGCTGACTTATAACTAACTGGCCTGCATAAGATAACGAGAAAAAAAAACGCCACAGATTTTAAGAAATATTTTTTTTTTATATCCATTTTTAAGGCAGGTTTGACATTTAAATATCACTTCCCTACGACTTTAAAATGTGGCAAAGCATCATAAATGAAGCAGCACGCGCGTTTTTGCTGCTCCTGCTGCTTGCGTTCTGAACATAGCATTAGATTCTGGACTCACAATCCCAACATTTCTGAATTCAGTCTTCCAATGATAGGATGATAGATTTTAACTGTTTAAGAAACTGATCTGACAATTTTTATTAGCTGTAAGCCAGAAAGGAAACGTCAGAAACACGCAGGCATCTGCAGGATAAATAACTCTCTTCCAATTAAATTATAGAGGTAAAATAATCACCGACATGGAGCCATGTTAATGGACTGGGATCAACCTGCAGAGATGAAGCCAGCAGGTCGAACCCTAAACATGTTTACAACATCATTATTTTGGCTTCCAGGAGTTAAAGTAGAAACTTTATTGCTTTGAAATGTTAAACTAATGATCCATAATGTTTAATTTTAGGCCAGAGGATGCTCAGCATCATGATGACATCACCTGCTTTAAACTCACCTTCCACAACGAGACCAAACAACAATCTGGACACTTTCCTAAAGCCGTCCAGCGTCTGTCACTGAAGACAAACTTTCTGAGCGGAGGACGACTGACGAGAAATGTCAGGTCCACTCGGTCACCATGGCAACTAAATTTAGCAAGAGCATGAAAGGCTTGTGGCGAGGAAACACATCTTTGTGTGATGAAAACAGGAAATGAGGAGATAAATCTGTTTGCAGTACCTCTAACAGCTATTTCCCCCCCGAAATGTTTCTTTAAAATATCTGCAGCTGAATCACCGCCACTTTAGCTTATTTTCTGTTAAACAAACAGCTTGAGGAGTTTATTTACAGCTCCGACACTGCGGGGAGAAAAACTCTGATGATGCGTTTGTCCCTCTCCCATCTACGCCTGCCAGTCCACTGAAACTGAGACTAACACTGGAGGTCTGCTAAAAACGTGGAGAACGTGACGATTAAAGAGCGACTCCAGGCCACAGAAGCCGTTTCTACGTCAAACATTCAGAGCTGCAGTAAAACTTCAGGAAAGCTCCATAAAATAAAATCAGTGGCTGGAAACCGCTGGAGGGAACGTTTTTTTCACTGATCGCAGGGGGAACACACTTCCTTTCTTCTGCTTATCCAAAAAAAGAAGCAATAAAGTGATGAAAACATGTCAAATACTCAGCAGATTCTCACAACAGCATCAGAACGATTGTCCAGAATAAAATCCTTTCAATCTGAAGCGATGGTCATCAGAGAGAAGCTTTAATGAAGCTCAGGAGGAATCAATGCTGCTGTTAGACATAAACAACTTTTATTGTCGTATTGTACAGCTTTCAGAGAGTAAATGAACAGCAGCTTAGCAGTGAAATGAACATTTCCATTTAATAAAGTGCAGCAGTGATCAAATATAAAAAATCGATGTCTAATTTTTAGCTTCTTAGGGCGCTGTCACACCTTGCTGATTTATCCAGCTTATGCCTGATGTCCCAGAATCTTCTAAAACGCTGGCATACGCTGAACTTTCTATATGTTTTTTTAATTCTAAGTATACATAGAATATGTATAATGAGTCCAGAACTTATGGTCAACAACAGCCTAAATTATGCAGAACGCACAGCGGCGTAATGCCCATGAATCGATGCACAAGCCAGTGTCCTGAGGGGGGTAGTGATGCGCCTGGAAGCGCCCGGTCTGCATAAAAAGATTTATTTGATCGCGGTATTAACATAGCTGCTGTTTACCGCCTAGCCAAAACAGAAAATAAAGAAAAAGAGAGAAAGAAGGTTTGCAGTGGCAGCAGATTCAGCGTCATGTCTGCTAGGAAGTTGGTTGGCCATGGGCGTGAACGCAGGGACGATCGATCACATTCACCTTCTTTCTCGCCCTATGATGGGGATGAAGTCTGCAGGAGAACTGATGGTTTCCTCTTGTGAAACTCCTTTATACCAAAACACTGCTAATACGCCATTAAACAGTAGCTGGAAATTAGAAACACGTTCAGCGCTCAACTGGACGTCAAATCATTCTGGCCTAAACATGTATAGAAATTGACTCTTTATCAGATATTGTCCCAAAAGTTAGAAAATTTATATATATAAAAAAAAAAAATCCTGACGTAAAATCTGTGGGTTTTTCTCGAAACCTTCTGCAGGCAAATTAGTTCTACGTCAGCCTGAACACCTAAATTCTACCGATCATATATCATCTGTCAATCACATTTTTTTCGGTCACAGCATTTTGATTCATATGTCGCCGCTAATATACACAACGGTTGAAATCAGAATCATTACCTTTCCCATTGCGTCCCAGTGTTCACGGGGATGGACGTCTGTGTCTTCAGCAGGCGTAGAGCTAACAGAACTGGCAGCGTTGCGAGGCAAGGGCTCAAACATGTACGGCTGGATGCCTTCTACACCAAACCAAGCTTCTGCCGCCCTGGCGTCCTCTTCCACAACATCTTCATCCCGCTTTCCTCCTCTAAATAAAAAAATGGATGATGGAGGAGACTCATCCACGACCTCTGACACTAAACTCTCCTCCTCTTGCATGTTTCCTCTGTCCATAGCGTTCCTTGACAGTGTCGTTTCTAAGTCACCAATTTAGTGCTACTTGGTCCCAATGGAATTTCCCATTGGGAACCTACTAGCACTAAGTTGCTAACTGGTTAGCAAGATGCTTCCAACAAACCGGCCACAACCAAATGCTTGAGAACCTTCCGCCACAACAATTCCGCCCCCTTGATAATCGACCAATCACATTCACTTTATTCACTCGTGTAAAGTCGTGCACCACTGGGAGAATTCGGAAATGCGACGGTTGGAACAGCCGCTTCCCTACGACTTTAACGTATGTCAACCATAGATAACCCACATATGGCATATGCTGGATAAGTCGGGAAATTTTGAGCATACTCAAAATATCTCAACGCACTTGCTGTATCTGACGTGTGCCAGCGTATTTCAGCGTATTTCAGCGTATTTCAGCGTTCTCATTACGGATAAAAAATGTACCCATGACTTATTCAATTATTTTTTGTAAGTCAGGCATACTCTGGTCTAAATCGTCAAGGTGTGACAGGGGCTTAAGCGGCGTATTTTGTGGAGTTGTTAAGAGCTATTGAACATGAAGGAGAAAAAAAACATGGCTATCGGTTTCCTGGGTCATCCTGACCTCTGTTACCAAAGCTTGTTGCTAAATCAGCTGAATGCTTACATGTAAGGTGGTCTTCACTTCATCTCTTTCCTTAAGTTTTAAGGAGAAAATGTGTATAAAAGTTTAAGGGAAGAGATTCATTTCAGCCAATTTGAAATAAGGCCATAACAAAACAAAATCTCAATAATAAGTACTGTGAGGATGTAGATTGGGGAACAGGAAGAAGACCATGGAAAACAGGCCTAACTGATTTCTAAGCACCTTCCTCCAAATTCTGGGACATGTGAGGCGACCAGAATCCCTCTGCTGACCCATTAGCTACAGCACAGCTTCCTTCCTGCACCCCCCACCACCCACTCATCGTCACAGGAAGGAACTGGAAACCTCGACAGGTTCACAGCAGGCACTGGGTTCGACATGCGGCCTTTAAACATCAGACCGTTTATTCCAGATGTTTAACACCTAGCAGAAGAAGAGACAGCGATGGCTTTAAAACTAGAAAATATAGAAATATCAGAGGCAGCATGTGGTCTTTTCCTTCATCCTTCCCTTTTTCATGATTTCAAACGACCCTAAAATGTCATTCTGGGCCGAGATCTGTCATCCCTCCACAGAACTTTCTCCTGTTTTGATCACTGTTAAGAAAGATTTCTTCTAATCAAACACATGAATACTGACCAAACTTAACAGATTAAAGACAAAAACAGTTTGTTCCTCTTTTGGTTGGCAGATTGGGAGCTGCTCGGAGCTCGTCTGCCTGGCTGTGTGTTTCCTGGACCTTTTTCAGTTGCCTTTTTTATCTCTCCTTCTGTCTCCTTGAATCCCAGCAGATGGCCACTCACACTGAGCCTGGTTCTGCTGGAGGTTTCTTCCTGTTAAAAAGGAGTTTTTCCTCTCCACTGTCACTACAAGCATGCTTAGTGTGAGGGATTGCCTTCGAGTCAATAAGTCGATGCAGTCAACTGGTTTCCTTAGATAGAAAACTTTGAATCAATCTGACTGGATGATCTGGTGAACTTTAAAGTGCCTTGAGATGACGTGTGTTGTGAATTGGCGCTATAGAAATAAACTGAATTGAACTGAAATTGAATTTCAGCATCGACAGCTTCCATCCAAACAGTAACGAGTCTGTGGAATCACTGTGGAGGAGTTCTGGCACCATTTTTGTTTATTGTACTCAGGGGGGATTCACCATTAGGCAATAACAGGCAGTTGCCAAGGCCCCAAAATCCTGGGGGCCCCATAAAACTCTGTTTCCATGTATGATTAATACACCTCTTCCTTATTTGTGCACATTAATTATGTTTTAATAAAAATCCTTTCTCTAAAATGCCATCAGAATGCTGATAATATTAAGTGTGTCTCAGCCCCCCCCTTCAGTGTCCGCCATATTGGATCAGTCCATTTGCTGCACATGTTCAGAAAGGTCCAAACAGACAGCAGCAAACCATTTGAAAACAAACCATGCAAAGAGCAGTGTTGCCAACTTAGCGCCTTTGTTGCTATATTTAGCAACTTTCAGACCCCTCTAGCACTTTTATTACAAAAAAGCTCCTAGCGCCAAATCTAGAGACTTTTTTCTGCTACTGCTGACTTTGGAGACAACATCTAAAAGCAGTGAACTCTGCTCTCCAGAGCCAGTAGATTGGTAACCCCGCCTCCTGCTCTCCTCTATCTTGTCTGCTGTCATGATTCATGCAGCTATTATTTCATCCAAATGAAAAATGGAGAACAGAGAAGCAGATCATGGCTTGTCTGCAGTGAAAAGAAGGACTGGGTTATTTACTTTGGCCTTTTTGGAAACACAGGAAGGAGCAATCAGCTAAGTGAGCTTAGTGCTTGGAAAAAATCTTTCATTCCTTTAGAGACAGGATGAAAAGTCAGCTGAGTACAAAACATAGAGAGGAAAACAAGAAGAAAAGGGACAAAACCTAGAACAAATAATGGATGTCTATTCTAGTAAAATTTCTGCATCTGTATAATGGGTCTGTTTTATGTTTTGTCTTCTCAATTCAGAGGGCCCCCTACCAGTCTTTGCCCAGGGCCCCAAATTTCCTAAATCACTGCTGCACTTTATAAATGGAAATGTTCATTTCTCTGCTTTAAGCTGTTCATTCACTGTTGACAAGCTGTGCTGTTTCTGTAAACAAGATCACAATAAAGTTTGCCTTAGTCTAAGTCAGACACACGAATAACCTTTCAAGACAAGTTGACAGGTTTTTCATTCAGCTTTCAGCCTTGACTTTGACTAGGCCACTCCAGAAACCTTTGACACAGAGTTTTGGATCCTTGTCTTTAAGTAGAACCCTGGATCTGACCTTTAACCTTCATCTCCAGGAGAAGCAGAGAATCATAGACAGTACCTGGTGATCGAGCTTTAATTTCCTTAAAACCAGAAACGACTCCAGAATCAAAGCTGCTAGGTTTTTCTAAGTCATCCATTTGAAAACAACATTTACTGCTTTATAAATGAAGGTAAAAGAAAATACAAAAGATTGGATTTGCAAAAGAGATGTTTTTCCATCAGCCTCCAGTTTCCCTGCCATCCTGCTGCAGTGGAGTGATGTGGCTTCAGAAGAACGTGAGGAATCTCTCAGATAAGTCTGATGGGTTATGCTCTGTGGGAAGTCAATTACACGTCGAGAGCTTCTGCCTCAGAGGAATCTGTGCCACACGAATGAAGCAGCCGGAAAAACAAGGCGGTTTGTGGAAATCATGACCACATGTTTGGCTGCTGCAGGGAAAACCCAGTGTTGTGAAACCCGACGCCGCCGCTGCTGTTGTCATTCCTGACGTGAATCTGACTGGGAAATCTTTACTAAGCTCCGTCGTCAGTCCTCTGTCAGGTTCAGATCTGCAGCAGGAAGCGCTGGAGGGGGTGAAGCGTAGAGGAGGGCTGCAGCGGGCCGACCGACCTGCCCGACCAGCAGCAGCTTCTTTCCAGAAACACTAACGCCAGTGTTTCCAGCAACTAGCCTGGAGTCATTCTGTGGGCAGGGAGGCCCTGACAGCAGCGATGTGTCATCTTGTGTTCAACAGAGGAGGCCTTTAAGTCCGACTGAACAAACAACAGAGCAGGAATAGCTGGAAACACCAAGGAGCTCTTTGGAAATGAAGAGGCAGCCATAAAAAGCCCCGCTGCCATCAGGCTGGAGGACTAATCTGGAGCTTCAGAGGACATGGACATAAAAATCACACCTCTACTAAACACAAACTCAATCATTTGGGTCATTATGAGAACCTTTTCAGGCTTTGATGCCTCTAGCTATACTGGAGAGTCCTTTGACAGGCAGCCTCAGGACGTCATGGGGGTAAAAAAGACGAAACCCTGGATGAAATAGGCTTTTTTTTATCAAAGAACCAGATTCCTGGAGGTCAAGGGGAGCTTCTGACGCAGCCAATCCGAGGAAGAGGCCTCTTGGGCGGGCAGGGCATGTGCAAAAAGTGCCCCAAAGTGATGCTCCTACAGGAGAGTCCTTTGACAGGCGGCCTCAAGACCTCTGACATGGGGGTAAAAAAGACGAAACCCTGGATGAAATAGGCTTTTTTTTATCAAAGAACCAGATTCCTGGAGGTCAAGGGGAGCTTCTGACGCAGCCAATCCGAGGAAGAGGCCTCTTGGGCGGGCAGGGCATGTGCAAAAAGTGCCCCAAAGTGATGCTCCTACAGGAGAGTCCTTTGACAGGCGGCCTCAAGACCTCTGACATGGGGGTAAAAAAGACGAAACCCTGGATGAAATAGGCTTTTTTAACAAAGAACCAGAATCCTGAAGGTCAAGGGGGCTTTCCCAGCAGCCTATCTGAGGAGGCAGATAGTAGGTGCATGGGAGAGACCCCCTGGAACCAGCTCCAGGAAGGGTTACCACCACAGCCACACATCCTGTACGCCATCAGGACCAGGTCTCCTGGTGAGCTGGAGGTCAGATGGGCTGATTGGGCGACCGTAACGCTGTCCCATGAAGCCAGTTATAACCACATATCCAACAGAGCAACCACAGCACACCTGGTGACAAAATGGAACTACCCACAAAGATTCCCAACATGTTGGGATAGATATATAATAATACCAGCGGCCCAAAAGACAAAATGGAACTACCCACAAAGATTCCCAACATGTTGGGATAGATATATAATAATACCAGCGGCCCAAAAGACAAAATGGAACTACCCACAAAGATTCCCAACATGTTGGGATAGATATATAATAATACCAGCGGCCCAAAAGACAAAATGGAACTACCCACAAAGATTCCCAACATGTTGGGATACCTAGCTAGCTAGCTGGCTGGCTGGCTGGCTGGCTGGCTGGCTGGCTGGCTGGCTGGCTGGCTGATGGATGGATGGATGGATGGGTGGAAGGATGGATGGATGGATGGATGGATGGATGGATGGACGGATGGATGGATGGATGGATGGATGGATGGATGGATGGACGGACGGATGGATGGGTGGAAGGATGGATGGATGGACGGACGGATGGATGGGTGGACGGACGGATGGATGGGTGGAAGGATGGATGGATGCATGCATGGTTGGACGGATGGATGAGGTAAAGATGGATGGTTGGATGGATGGATGGATGGATGGATGGACGGATGGATGGACGGATGGGGCAGTGATCATCTGTCTTAACGGTCAGTTAACTGACTTTGCTATATAATCCCTGCTGTATCTGAAGACAGTGAGCTTGTATCAGCCATGAGAACAGCAACCTTTAAACAGGGCGTGCACGAGGAGAACTGGACTCGTGCACGCTCTTGCACAAACATTATTTTTATTTTTTTTTAAGTGGAGAGGGCGAGTCTTAAAAATTCCTCCACAATACCACTAAAAGACAATAAGAAAACGCTGTAATTAGGGCTTTATTGACTCCTTGAATGCAGAAATATAATAAAAACCTAATCATCTGACTCACTCGCCCACCTGGGTTTACCCAATGATATTAAAACTAGCTCAATAGTTTCAATAAAGATGAAGAAAAAATCCTTTTTCCAGCATTTTTTGGAAGCTTATTTCCTGACATGACTGAACCCCCGTGGTCTGGCATTCAGAGAGAGAGTTCAATAATCACCAACAGGCGACTGGCCAGTTTAAATTTAACCACCAGTTAGAAAAACCAGTGTTATTCTCACCAGGCTTTACAGAAAAACCCGTTTAGTCATTGCTGAGGTCAGAAAGGCTATCATGTTTACTTCAAGACGTCTAATTACAGAAGTTCAACATTTAAAATGTTTTCAGCCTGAGCTAAAGACGATAACCAGCAGCCTTTTCCATGTGTTCAGACATGTCATATCTCCGTGCATCAGACTCCTCTCTCAGGTCAAAGCTGATTCAGTCCAGTAGTAAACAGCTTCTCTGTCTCTGTTCAGAGTTTTAAAAAAAGCAGTTAACGAGTTTCCAGCCACATTTTCCACCTCCTAATTACTTCAAGTTTAACATAAAGGTTATAAAAGAAGCTTCAGCTCTAATTAAACAGCAGTAAGACAGTGTGCTGTAATGAAATTATTCTACAAGGCACCACCAGGAATTTGGTGACAAAATGTATGTAAGCTTTTAAACTGCTATAAAGATGTAGTAGTGGTTCCTAGAATTTCTAAAAGTAGAATGGGAGGCAGATCTTTTAGTTATCAGGCTCCTCTCCTGTGGAACCAACTACCAGTTTTAGTCCATGAGGCAGACACCCTGTCTACTTTTAAGGCTAGGCTTAAAACTTTCCTTTTTGTTAAAGCTTATAGTTAGAGTGGCTCAGGTTATCCTGAGCTATCTCGATAGTTATTCTGCTATAGGCTTAGACTGCTGGAGGACACAGGGACCCCTATTTCATCATTCTGCTTCATTCTATCTCTAATCTCCCAATATGCAGAATCTGTCGAGTCAATAAGTCGATGCAATCAACTGGTTTTCCTTAGATAGAAAACTTTGAATCAATCTGACTGGATGATCTGGTGAACTGAAAAGTGCCTTGAGATGGCATGTGTTGTGAATTGGCGCTATATGAATGAACTGAATTAAATTGATTTGTTTTATTCATTATCGCTGTAAAATGACGCCCCCGTGGCACTTAAAGTCGTAGGGAAACGAATGTTTCAACCGTTGCATTTCCCAACTCTCCCAAGTGAATGTGATTCACATTGGTTGTTTATCAAGGGCGGAAGGTTGGCTGTGGCCAAACTTGTTCCCTACGACTTTAAGCCCTGGTACGAGCAAACTCCCGGTGACAGACGGGGAAACCTGATGCGAGACAGAGGTTGTGGTCAATATATTCATGCTTTGTTTCGCTGTGTATGGCTTAAAAATAAGAGAGAACACAAAATAATTTATTTAACTGCTGGATTTTCTTTTTATATTTGAAAAATATAGCAGGACTGTCTGGGGTTGGGTAGAGGTTTTAAGGACCAAAATGTAGAAGTGAGGAGGCAGAGGTTAGTTCTTGAAGATTTAATGAAATTACTGAGGCAAAAATCCAAAAACCAACGTACAAAATACAATAAACAAAAAAACAGAATACTTCAGGGGAAAACTAGGAAAATACGAGGAACCAGCACTGAGGAACTGCACAGGGAGAGTATATATAGGAGACTGAACAATGACAGGACTAATGAGCAGGTTGGGAGCAGGTGTGAGCAGAGGAGTCTAGAAAGGAGGTATGGAAAAGGAGACCTAAGAACTGAAACAATTCCAGAAAACACAACAAAATAGGAATTAAACCAATAAAACTAGAAAACAAAGAAAAACATGGATCAAAGTGAAACTGAAAACTCAAAAGAAAACTTTAACAGAACCAAGACCGTGATAATGACTAATCTTTTCTTCTTCATTTGGCCCACCTCAGTCAAGGACCCTTAAAATCAGCCTCCACCCCACCCCCCTATTGGGCACACCTCATTCTACATTACAGCAAACAGTCCGACATCACGGTTATTTAACTGATATTTTTTGCTATGATTAAAGATCCAAAGTAGCTTTACAGTCAGATAATTCAAGGAAGGTTTCTGATCTTAATTTTAGTGTAAACTATGAACCATTGCACCAATTAATCTGAGCCGACTGGTTATCCAGACAATTCCAGAACCAAAGAATTGACAGAATAAGCTGTTTTTTCTTCTGTTCATAGTTTTTCGCTCGTTCATGAGTGTTAGATGAAGGAGATCCTGGTGAGGCTCTAAGGTGGACCTCTAATCGTCTCGTTTTTACACATGAAAGGACCGTCCAGAGTGAGTCATCGGCCTCGTTAAGAGCAGAGAAAGGCGGCGCAGGTCCAGGCCAGCGTCTCTTTCTGCAGCTCTGTGTGCTGTGAGGGGTGGGGGGGGGCGTAATTAAGGTAATTAGCTCAGGATATCAACATCGTCAAGCATCTCCATGCGAGGGAGTGAGTCTATCAAAGGTTGGGATAAATAATGGACGACATAAAAGACCTTTTCTCTGAGCTCCTGCTGCACATTAAAGCCACGAAAACAAGCCGCCTCTCCTGCTGTCAGCTCCAGGTTTCAGTTTTATAACTGCAGCGTTTCCAGGCTGCACATGGACTGATGCTTTGGATAAAACCTCCAACAGGGTGATGGATCGCTCCACCTGCCGTTACGCTCCTCAGCTCATCCATCATCCCTCCGTTTTCATCCAGCTTATAAACTCACATGTGCGTGCTGAGGGAGCATCGCCTTCCAATGAAAGGCTCAGACCTGCAGCAGCTCCATCAAACCATCATTTTAGATATCTGGGAAGCCTGGAGAGAGCCCCATTACTCTCACACCCCTAAATAAACCTGTGATATGAAGCTTTGGCCTCCCAGCCTGATTAAATCACAGAACGAGCAACACTGAGGTCAGTTTGATCCTTTCTGAAGTCGATGGTTTGGTTTCCACCTCCAGCTGAAGCTATCAGCCTCCCAGCAGGAGGACCTCCACCCTGCAGGAAGCTGGAGAGGAGGTGAACATACAGAACATTATGATGCACTTTGGCCCCGCCTCCTGATTCACACTAAGGCTGCATCGTTACAGCCGCGCAGGAAGCTAACGCTGCACTCCCATCAGGCTTTGCAGCATGAATGATGAGGGCTGCAGCTCTTAACAGACCCGTTTACCATCTGCTCCTGCAGTCGGGAGCTGAATCTGCTGTACCGACATGTTTCAGCGGCGGGCCGCCCTCACAGTGGGAGGAAAAGGCAGTTTAACAGATGCTAACCAACCAACCAGCAGCTACATGGAGCCCAGGCAACAGCAGGACAGACAATGAAGACGGAGAACATCTGATGGGTTTGTTTGGAGCAACGCAGCGCTGGAGAACCAAGGAGAGAACTATCATAACGGGCTAAGATGATCCTGATCAGAACAGGACATCCACTGAGTTCTGGTCCGATTCTACAGAAAAACAAGCCACAC